>NC_133772.1:80301518-80437334 GCF_003597395.2 Chelonoidis abingdonii
AGAGAGCGATGAATGTTTGCGTGAATTTGTTCCAGAATTGTTCTCATCCTGGAAACCGCCGCAGGGCTAAGGGCGGAAGAAGGGCGGGGCTAAAAAAGTTAGGGACCAGGAATTCTGGAGCTCATCAAAAGACTTCCCTTGTGGGTCGGCGAAGCGCCGCCAGGAGACAAGGAGAAGGTTCGGGTACGGAGGATCAGAGGAGGTTCCTGGCCAAGTGGGAGCACCCCAGGGGGAAGAGTTGAAATAGGAGCTGGAATTAGGTCGTTCGACCTGACGTGAGACGCTTTGGGCAGGAAGGCAAAGATCATTATATGCAAACGTGAGGGAGGAGGTTGGAAGTCAATTGGAGTGCCTGTAGAAGGCAAAGCAAAGGCCCAGGCCACTATTACGGTGCCTCAGACGTGATCTGTTTGTACAGAATAGAGCAAATACGAGGGGAAGAAGTAGAAGCAACTCCTAGTCCCACGGAACACATAAGGGCCAATACTAGAGTTTAGCTCACAGTCATTTATTTGGGGGAACATCTTAGGGGTTAGATAGACGCTGGATAGAATAATAAGAAGGTTTTATTGGCCAGGAATAACGAGCCGAAGTCAGCGTTATTGTGCCTCCTGCCCTGAATGCCAGCCTGCCATAGCCCCCGACCTCACTTGCGGGCCCCACTAGTACTTTACCTATTTATTGATGTCCGTTCGGAGGAATAGCTATGGACATAGTGGGCCCGCTAGAAAAGTCGGACGGGGCACCATGACCGACTACTATCTCTTGATATGCCAAAACGATTCCAGAGGCCATCCTTTAAGAAACCCCTCCCGACTAAAGGCAATGCTAAGAACTATTAGCAGGTTTTCGCCAGAGTGGGCATCTAAGGAGATCTGGAAGACCAGGGAACGCCGTTTACCGTCAAAACTTAATGAAATGACCTTATGTGCCTGCTCCGTATACAAGCATTCGGGACCTCGCGTCTAGACCATACAAAACAGAGGACTAGCGAAAGATTCAATGAACCCTTAAACGTATGATCGGAAGGTGGTGCACAGGATGGAAGGACTGGAACACTCTTTGCCGTATCTAATGTTCGCTATACGGGAAGTTCCCCAGGCGTCCACGGGTTTTCTTCCCTTTGAATCTTTATATGGAGCACATGGGGATATTGATATGCCAAGTAGGATTGGGAGGAACACCCAACTAGGAAAGAATTATTTTGAGACACGTGACACATGACTGCGAGAGCGGATAATTTCGAGTACCAATAGTACGGGAGCATTTAGAAAAAGCACAAGAGGCACAGCGGACATAGCCACAACTGTCCGGGCCGAAAATGCGAAATTTCGCCGGGGGACGGGTGATGGTGTTAGTGTCGACAAAGACAAGCAAACTCCTAGCAGTTGGCACGGACCATATGAGATAAGTGGAAGCCAATTGAGAAGTGATTATAAGGTTAGACAACAGACGCCGGAAGCCAGAAGCAAATATACCATCAACTTACTGAAGCCCTGGCATTACAAGAGACGTGTCTGGTCACTCGAGGAGCTCTACCTCAGGCGACGGCGCAGGAGCGGGTAAGATATTCTGACTTAACCCCAGAACAACCGGATGGAAGTCATTGAAATGCCTCCACCGAACCAGGACGTATTTTGTACGGCGCAACCAGGTGAACGGCAATAGTCCACATCATAATTGTCATCGAGCCCCGGAGGAAGGGTGACGATTAAGACATTCGAATACCGGAAGCTAAAAGAGGAAGAAATTAGGGATGGAAGTGCGAATGGATGCTGGAACTCGAGGTCATTGAAGAATCCCAAGCCAGTGGTCCGTCCGATCGTACTAGTCCCGGCAAGCCTGATGGCACCTGAGGTTTTGTCAAGACTTCCGGAATTAAAAATGAAGTAATCCCACTTTCGATGCTACGCCAATACCACGCATGACGAGCTGGGTTGGATCCAGTTAGGCACAGGCAATACTAACCACCCTAGTATCTGACAAGGATATTGGGCAAATCCCTGGCCAAGGATGAGGGAAAAAGACTGCTTTTTCTACACTCGATGGCCTGTTGCAGTACACTAGTCCTCCTTTAGGACATCCAATGGGGCCGCCTGCCATTCCAAGATGATGGATAAAAGATTAACGCACCCCAGTGGCAACTATGCCGCCGCTATCTAGACGACATAGTTATAACATAGCCTGATTGGGAGACACACCTTGGACAAAGTGGAAGCAGTGCTGAGAGCTCTGGCGAAGGCTTGGTCTCACCGCGTTAATGACTCTGAAATGCAGTGAGTAGGATCTGCTGAGGCCAAATACCACTCGGGCAAATGTCGTGGGAGAGGGGTGGTGAAGCCCCAATGGAACAAGGGTGGAGGCAATACAAGATTGGCCTCTGACCAATTCCGCAAGAAGCAGTTCAGAGCATTTTTGGGTATAGTTGGGATACTATCAGGAGCTCATTCCCTCATTTTGCCACAAGAGCGGGGCCATTGACGGATCTGATAAAAGCTCGGGGACCCGAGATGTGAAGTGGACAGATTGCGGCGGAAGCTAGCATTTGCAGATTTGCGGACAGCCCTATGCTGCCAATCCGGATACTCATGGCCCCAAGACTTCAAGAGGAATATCTGCAGACGGACCGCCCGGAGGTGGAATCGTGCGTCCTTTCCCAGATGGTAGGGGCAGGAGGAGCACCCATTCACGATACCTCAGCGGAAGCTGCCTCCCCAGGGAACAAAAATACTATATTGTTGAAAAGGAATGTCATGGCGATAAAATGGGCTATGTGAGATCTCCGCTACTATCCTCTGGGGCGGTGGTTTACCCTTGTGATGATCACCGCCCGCGCTCCAGGTGGATGCATAGGGAACAAGGAAAGAATGCAGAGTGACGCGTGGTCCTCTCCTTGGCAACCTTGCCATTTTCGGGTCAGCAATAGCGGCTGGAAGCCAACAGGCAATGCGATGCCTCTCACGCCAACACTGGCCTCTCGTCCGCAGTAGCCAATCCTTGGTGTTGAGGCAGGGGGGCAGGGATAGTGATACAGCTGGCCAGAAGGCAGCATAAGAGTGTTAGCAGGGGGCCTTATTCTGGCAGGCAGGAATGTATTGTGTTTGCTTAGATTCACTAGAAAAACAGCTGTGGCACAATTAGAGCAAGCAGCAGCACTACTCCATCATGGGAATATTAACCCTGCTTCAGTCAGACAGGGCTGTGTAGTTTGAAGGGAAAGGTTTGGATTGGAGCAGAGTGAAGATTGCAAGAAGAGAGAGTTGTCCAGAGAGAAGAGAAAGAGTTTGGAGGAGTCATCGGCGGTGGTTGGGACAGCCAACAGAAACCTAGGTAGGGGCAAACCAGGCATTAAGTATAGAAGAGAGGCGAGAAGAGCCTTCAGCAAGCTGACAGGTATGAGAAGGGAAGTAAACAGGGGAAGAAACCGCTAGTAAGCGTGGTTCAACAAATCCACACACTCACCAGAAGGGCGCACATCCGGGTGGGAACCTGGAGTAGAGGGCGGGCCTCAGGGTCCACCTCCTTCTGCACTCCGCCTCCTCCAAGGACAACTAAGGGAATGATTAGCAAGACTGGTTCAGAGGCAAGCAATAGCGCCCTGAACCTACCCCAGAGAAGAGAAAGCGCGAGACCCAGCAGAACAGTACCAGCAATTTGCCACAATATATATATATATAAAGGATCAGAGGAAAAGCATCTAACTTTTGAGATCAAGCTTTACAAATATGGCACAGTAGGTCATGTACTATATTAAGATCCCGTGGGAGACCCAGGGACTGTATTACTGAGTACAAGAGACTGGCAAAGTCATCACAGTCACTGGAATCTCGCCTCTCACTCCAGGAAACACCATCATGTATCTTATCAGGATCATCACTTAGCCCACCTGGATGGTCTCAGACTCCTATTTTATAGATTCTTCCTACCTGAGCCCTGATTGCCTCAGTTCTCAAATTAGGAAAATTTATGACACCAGCCACCACTGAAACCTGTCTTTCCATGAGCTGGAGAGTACTGACTGATCTACCCAGTAAATAGCAGCCCTTGCTTCTGGAAACTTCAAGTAACTGTCTCCTTCAATATCTACTAGACAGACACAAACAGAAATCCTTTAATTTTTCAAGTGCCTCCAACTTCATGGTTAAATAAAAAAAATACAGTAGTGTAACACGTCTGCACAATTTGTATCAACCTACTAGTAAGCTTATTTTTGCATCATTCTTATGGCCTGCCTACTGTGTCTTACTATGCTAATAAATAACAGATTATAATAATAAATGTGTGTTTTGGGTGTATTGCTTATGATTTTCAAAATGTTTTTCAAAATATAATTGGTATGTTAGTTTGTTGTGGGAGTATTTATCAATTACATTTAACTGTTGTTGTTAGACTTCTGACATGATTTTTTATTGTTCAATATAATAAAATATCCTAGCTGGAGATTTCCTATTTAAAAGTCATGTTTTATTAGGCATTTATGAGTTTTAACATTTAAAAATGTGGGTTTTTTCCCCCCGAGTTGTTTGGTATGTTGCTAGAAGACAAGGGTTTAAATGGACTTAAATTATCCTTATAATTTAATAATTATTTTCCCTATAAAACTGGGTCTATAATAAAAATATCATTTTAACAGTGGTACAAACATGCAGCAGCAGGAATCTTTCATTTACAATCTCATTTTTTTTAAAGCAGTACGCTGAGTAATACTCAATGATTAACAGTGACTTTTTTTTTTTTTTTTTAAACACACACACACCATTTTGTTTCAGGAGTCAGCTTAGATGTATGGTGTTATGAACAGCCAACATCTGCAATGTCTAGTATTTCATATGCAACCAAACATATCTCAGACAGTAAATTACCAATATAATCATCCAGTAAAACCATGGATAACTTTGTAATCAGAACAAGCAAATTCCAGCAGGACTCTATAAATTGCTCAGTTGACTTATGCAACAAGTTCCCCCTTTCGTCTGGTTCAGAACAAACATTTCACTGACATGGTTCAATCATTACGACCAAGCTGCACTCCACTTGGCAGAGCAGACATTGCTAGACAGTAGCTGGATACAGTGTATGAGAAGGAAATTGAACAGTGTACAAAATGATATTGATGGAAAATTTGTTAATCTGAGTCTTGATGGGTGGAACAATGTGCACAATGATCCAGTAACGTGCTTGTGTGATAACAGAAGATAGGGCTTACTATTTTACAGGAACAACTGATACATAAGAAACGCCCCCCCCCCCCCCCCAATACAATAGAATGCATAAAAGAAATAGCAGTAAAAGCTGTAACAAACTGTGAACAAAAATTCAAGTGTCAAGTGCATAGCTTTGTCACATACAATGCTGCAAATGTAGCAAAGATGAGAAAAAACAGACAAAAATAATGCAGAGAACCTGAAACTTACAACATATGGGTGAGGTATTCATTTGATTAGTCTTTTAGCCAAAGACTTGAGTACAACTCCAGGAATAAAGGAAAATAATGTTGAAATAGCAAAATACTTCTGTAATAATCACTTTGCTTCAGCATCACTAAAGACAGCAGGAGGATACAAACCAATTCTCCCCCAAGATGTACAATGGTATTCAGTGGTTAATTGTTTCAAGCTATTTATTAAGAACTGGCCTATTCTGATGACAATTTGTAAAGGAAATCATGACAGAGACGGAACTACCACAGCCAAAGTAGTCAACATTAGACTAAGGAGAAATGTAGAAGATATGCTGAATATACTAAACCTATTTCCATAGTCATGGGCAAAATTCAGAAAGATTGCTGCTGTACTGATGATGCTGTTGAAACTTTGCACTAAAGACAGAAATACACTGCAACAGCGGTTGGCAACCTTTCAGAAGTGGTGTGCCGAGTCTTCATTTATTCACTCTAATTTAAGGTTTCATATGCCAATAATACATTTTAACGTTTTTAGACGGTCTCTTTCTATAAGTCTATAACTATTGTTGTATGCAAAGTAAATAGGGTTTTTAAATGTTTAAGAAGCTCCATTTAAAATTAAATTAAAATGCAGAGCCCCCTGGACCAGTGGCCAGGACCAGGGCAGTGTGAGTGCTACTGAAAATCAGCACGCGTGCCATAGGTTGCCTACCCCTGCCCTGCAGCAAAGTTAAACTACAGGCAATACCGAAGTGGCTTGATCAAGCATTTACTCCATCTCATTTTCTCATTAATATTCTCAAACCAAAGTACCAGGTTAGAGGCCTAACTGCTGAAGAAGATGCTGCTATGACATGTGCATCTAATAAGCACCCATCAATCAGGCCAACCATAATAAATTGCAGGGTTGGAGGTGAACCATTCAAGCATGCATGGTTGCTAATATTTTAAAGAAGGTCACACCACTGAACTGGTGGAAGTCTAAGCTAAGCATTAGCTAAGCACATGAAACAAGTGTTTTTGAAGTGCTAAACCAGCTTTTGACAGCAGTAACCTCTTCTGAAGGCATGAAAGAATATTTTCTCCATTTGAACTAATCAATTTAAAATTGAGTAATTGATAAGAATTGAAAAATCAGAAAAAAACTTGTCTTGCTTTTCCAGCCTCTGAATAAAAACAAGGAGGGAAGGGATGAGATCTACTAGTAACTTGGGAGACTGTTGTCTCATATTCAAGAGACATAGCAGAGTAGGAACTTAAGCTCCAATCACATTCTCTTAGGCATATTTGACAATTTTCCCAGGCTGACCTGAAATAATCAGTTTAATTCACTGATTACATTTAATCCCTCTTGTTCCTAGTTGTAAATATGAAACATTTTGATAAGAGCAATTTGTGCATCCAAAACATTTAAGATTGCTTACTTTAATTTAAAAAAAAAGTTATATGCTGTTTTGCATGTTTAATTAAATTCCAGTTACCATCCTGATGCAACATGACAAATCATAAGCAAAAAGTTAATCTCTAGTAAATAAGAATCATTCACTATTTTCTAAGCTATTAAAAGTGTACAACTGATAAGAATCTGAAAATAATAAACGTATATAGCTACAGTGTACCTTTCTAGTTAGCAAAAAGATTCAGTAAATCTAGCGTAAAGGCTCTGCTTAGTTGTAAATCAACATTTTAATGGTTATACCAACCAATGAGACTGCAACTTTATTTAGAAATTAACTTAAGTACAAATGGAAAAGTTGATTAAAATTGATTATTTTAACTGAGGCTTTCCACTTGGATTGATATAAATCAAGGCAGTTTAAATTTCCATCCTGGAAAATAGCATGCTGAGCATTTAGTGTAAGAGAAAGTAAGGGCTCGATGGAGAGGTTTCTGCCACCTTAACATTGGTGGCAATAGTCTGATACACAGAGGACTGTTTAGGCTTCTCTTTACTCAGTTCCACTATATAAGAACAAGGGACACCAAAATTAAAAGTGGCAAAGTTCAAATGGATAAGAGGAAATGCAGTCAAAATCATCGTACAGTAGGGCACATCTAGGAGCACTAAGCAGGCTTTTATGACTTCTTCTGAAGCACAGGAAACAAAGGATAGGAATAAATGGTCAGTTTTCACAATGGAGAAAGGTAAATAGTGTGGTCCCCCCAGGATCCATACTGGGACCTGTGCTGTTCAACATATTCATAAATGACCTGGAAAAGGAGGTGAACAGTGAGGTGGTAAAATTGGCAGACAATACAAAATTATTCAGGATAGTTAAGTCCAAAGCCAACTGTGAAGAGTTACAAAGGGATCTCACTAAACTGTATGACAAAAATGACAGATAAAATTAAATGTTGATATGAAATAAATAATCCCAACTATACATACAAAGTGGTGGGGTCTAAATTAGTTGTTACCACCCAAGAAAGAGATCTCTGAGTCATTATGGATAGTTTCCTGAAAACATCTACACAATTTGCAGGGACAGTCAAAAAAGCTAACAGTGATAGGAACCATTACGAAAAGAATAGATAATTAAACAGTAATTATTATAATTCCACTATAAAAATCCATGGTATTCCCACATCGTGAATACTGAGTGCAGAATTGGTCATCCCATAAAATAAATTTAGAATATGTTGCAGAGAAGGGTAACAAAAATTAGGGGGATGGACAGCTTCCATATAAGGAAAGATTAAAATGACTGGGACTGTTCACCTTAGAGAAGAGACTACTAAGGGGAGGGGGCAATATGATAAAGGTTTATAAATTTATCAATGCTGTGGAGAAAGTGAATAGGGAAATGTTATTTATTTACCCCTTCATATAGCACAAGAACTAAAGGTCACCCAATAAAATTAATATGCAGCAGGTTTAAAACAACAAAATGCAGAGTCAGCCTGTGGAACTCATTGCCATGGGATGTTGTGAAAAAAGAATTAGATAAATTCACAATGGCTATTAGCCAAAATGCCAGAGATGTAACCCCATGCTCCGGGTGTCCCTAAACCTCATACTGCCAAAAGCTTGGACTGAACTTCGGGGTCTGGACCACCTGAAATGACCCTGTTCTGTTCACCTCCTTAGAAATCTCTAGTACTGGCCACTGTCAGAGATAGGATACTGGTCTAGATAGACTGTGAGTTTGACCCAGTATGGCCACTCTTATGTTCTAATTCAAGATGCTACTGCAAATGACAATACTGAACTAGAACAGTGGTCCCCAAACTGACAATGGGGCAGAGGCTAGGAGTGGAGCTGAGGCCAGCAGCTGGGGCCCCAAACCGGTGGGCATGGTGCCAACAGCTGAGACCAAGAACTGGGTGGTGCTCCCTCCCTTCCCCCTGTGGGGGCTGGCCCAGGCCCCCTGAACATTCCCACTCCACAGTTTGAGGACTTTGGAAATAGAAGAACTATGGCCTTTTCAAAGCTCTTGAACTACTACAAACTCCTAAACAATGTCTCCACTTCTTATCTCCCTCAGCACTCAAGACTTTTTACTCCTTACTTTGCTGTTCTCAACTAACTATATCCTGTGTAGTACACTCATCTCTGCACCTAGAATCTGCTCAAAGTCCTTTTGAAAATGTACTTCTTCTAAAATGGTCTACAAGCCCAAGCCTTCCTCCCAAGTGTCAGCAAAATACTGAAAGATAATATTTTAAAATTCTAAACAACATTAATGTCTTTGGCAACCCACCTGCTAATTTCCCTGCCACAGTTCCTCACTTGCTAACTATCCATTTATATCTTATAATTTCCAGTGACTTTGTAAAGTACCAGGTGCAGAGAGCAATGATTCGCTTCTAACAAATATAATTCCCTCCTCATCATTTCATTATAAAAACAACATAAATTCAGTCTTGGCTCTAGGTCTCCCAAAATATCTTCCTTTATCCTTGTCTTTACACTGCAGAGTCCTTTTGACTCTTGTGCACAGCAGAAGGCAGCACAGTACACTACATCAGCAGCATTTAACAGAAATAAAAGGAGCAGTGCAGGCAGCAGTAGGGCATAGGAAGTGGTGTATGAGGCAACGAGGGCACACTCCATGGCCTCCTGTGGGGACACTCTGGGGAGTAGTGGGTGTACCTATGGGGGAAGGCATAAGTGTAGGGCTCCTCTCTGGAGCAGTGGGGGATGCTCGGGGAACAGGCATGGGACGCTACCTCCGGGGGTGGCACCAGCCTCTTCCTGGTGTGTGCAGGGAGAGGCGGCTGAAATGGACCAGAGAGAAAATTAAGGGGGCTAGGTCGGAAGCCAAAATCCGCAGCCGGACATGCCAATGCAGGGCATGGGCTGCTCACAGCCCTTAAGAGCTACCCCGGCGGGGACCCGACTCCAGGCTAGCAGAGCCCTCCGGGAGCAGTGACCACAGGGGGCTGGGCCCAGGAGCCCCGGGATCTTCCACCGGCCCTAGGCGGCGCGTCCCAGTCTACACGGGGACATGGACAGGAGCTGCTCTGCCCCCGGCTGGACTTCTCTGCTGCTGCTAGAACTCGGTGCCTGGCCAGCAGCCCCCGCTCTCGCTGCTCTGCCTTCACAGCCGGGCGGGGGACAGCGACCGCCCCACAACCCCCGCTCCCACCTCACCTTGATCTCGCTGTCGAGCAGGCGGGTTCGCTGCACAATCTCCTCTGTGGACATTTTCAGCACCTCCTCGCCAACGCCGTCCTGCGGGGACAGAGTCACCGTCACCGGCCGCCAGCCCCCCTCGCGCCCAGGCCTCGCCAGCCGAACTCACGGGGACGGGACATGGCGCTACCCTGACTCGACTGGCTGGGGACGGCGGGGGACCAGGGTCCCAGGGCTAGTGCCCCCGAGTTCAGAGTCCCGCCCGCTCCCCGGCCTCCCGCCCGGTGCCCGGCCCCTCACCTCAGCCTCATCCCAGACCGACGCCATCTTGTCCTGGACGAGCGGTTCTGGAGGTAAACAAGGCACTGGTCGGGGACAGCAGATTCCGCCCCGCCCCGCCCCGCCCCCACGCTCAGCCACTTCACTCTCCCCTGCCCCCCCTCAGTCGAATCTGTCATGCGGGGAAAAAAAAACTCCACGGTCTCTGATTAGTCACGTGACATCACCCAACTCTGCTGAGTGATGTCCTCACCGCCATCTTGGTGCGGGGTAGGGGCGTGGCCGCTGCACGACCCGCTTCTCCTCCCCAGGGGGTGGCGCAGGCGCTGTGCCCAGCCGGCGAGCGGAGGGAGTCGCGCGCGTGGCCCCTTCCCCGGGCACGAGCAGAGCCAGCCGGGCGTGGGTGCAAAGACTTTATTTGCGAATACAAACTGGTGGGTGTAAATATAGCGCGGGCCCTGCACGTGCGCGGCTCTGGACTGAACACACGGAACCTGCTCTGCCTGGCTGGCCTCCAGCGCCTGTCCGGTGACCCCGCCGCGCGGGGCGCGGGCCACGTGCCGCTAGCAGCAGTTCCACACTGAACAGTCCTGTGCGGGGAGCCGCTGTGTTTGCACAGAGCTCGCGGGTAACACACACAGTCTTGCAGCCTTAGCGGGAGGGTACTGCATTCGTACAGAGAGGGGAACAGAGGCTGCAGCAGACAGCTGAGGACAGGCTGAAGAGAGTAAGGGGCTAAGGCCTAGTGGGAGACGAGGAAGACATGATGGCACAGGACACTAGCATAGTCATACCTTGGGTTTGATTTCTCCTTAATACAGATTTCTGAATTAAATCCATTTTTACACATGATAGTGAATTGCTAGGAGAGATCTAGTATAAGGCAGGAATAGGGTCTAAATCCTGTTGCTGAAGAAAGGGAGCCTATGGTGTATACTGGCAACATTTACAGCAGGGCATGCTGAGAAGAGGCTGCTACTCCAACACAGACAACGTTGCTGTACTACATGTACCCAGCATCACTGGCCCGGCCCCAGCATCCACTTCTCACAGGGGCAAAAAAAAGCACCAAAGAGAGGCAAGTAAAGACAATAACTAGCCCTGGTACAGCTGACTGAATAGGAGCAAAAATGGAGTGTGAACTGGCACTGGAGAAAGTATCAGGCAAGTCCTAGAACAGGCATGATAGAGTGTGAAACTGGCTCTAGAGAGGTGGTTCCAGAGGGACTCCAGGATGACTGCTGCTTCTGAACACAGGTAAAATGTCAGGTTAGAGTAAAAGATCAAGGTGCACTTGTTGCATCCTGTGCAGGAGACCTCTCCACCTGCAAATAAGGGTCCTCCTTTCAGACTCTGCGCACTGGATGACATTCCAAGGTTCTGTCTTCTGACCTCTGTTGCAAGTCGGAATATGAGCTCTCTCAAAATGACTGATTCAGCGGGTCACACGAATCCTGGTTTCATTGATGAACGGCGGCAGTTGGGGCAGCCACGGGTCCCATTGGTCTGGAGGCATCTGAAACAGGGAGTGGTCATTTCTCACCATGCATGCCTACAGAGAGAGGCCTAAGGGGTTCTAATTCACAGACCTGGACTCCTATCCCAGGGGAACAGCCCTATTCCTGGGAAAGGAAGTGGCTTAGGGCCTGTCTGCACAAAACCCTTTAGATGGGTTCATACCTCTACTCTCCATTCTTAAAGTGAGACTTAGGGAGTCCTATGTGCTATTATTTCCAACAGATTAGATAGTAGGTGACTTGCAAAGGAGTCACTGATTTTGTATAAACAATAGCAGGACATCTTGAGGAAGTATACTCCAAGTGATTTGGCATATTCAGACTGCAGAGGACAGTTCTATTCTGAACACTAATGGGGCTTTTCTGTTACTCTTTTCCCTTCACAGATCCCTCTCTAGCCCCAGCCCGCTCCCATAAATCCCTGCTGAACTCCTGCCTTATTCTATTCACCCTGCGGGAATCTCTCTTTAACCATCTGCCTCATCTCCCCGCCTCCCTTCTCATGTTCCTCACTCTGCCCTATCCATGGTGCTCATTACTTTAAATGGAAGAAATGGGAGCAAGGCAGCGCCTGGAGCCGGTTGTTCTTTTCCCCAATGGACTCTCCACACATGCCGCAGTACAGCTCCATCTCCTCTACACACTCGTGGAACTTCACCACATGGTCACGAAGTTCCCGTTGCTGTCCCTTTGTGCGATAGATCCCTTCACACAGGCAGTGAAGCTTCAGCAGAGCAAGCTGTGCACAGAGGGCAGAGGCATGAGAGAGGGGATGATGGGGCAATGTGATGGAGAACCAACAACATGAGGAGAGCAGTAGAAGGATGAGGTCTTCTTCAGCCCCACCAGCCATCTGGGACACACATGAACCTCACCACAAAAAACGCAAACTTGCCCAGGGGTCAGGATTTATCCTGTGAGCATCTAGAGGCCCTCCCATCTATCCTTATCCTTTTGTCCCAATGTGCCACTAAAGGGGAATCCAGGTTTGCAGCGCTCCAACCATTCTGCATCTTTTCATAGAGCTGGTTTTCCTAGGCACCCGCATGCCCATAAGTCATCTCTTCACTTCCCTCTAAGCTCCTAGCCAGTATGCAATTTGTGCACTGTGCTCAGCATATACTACCAGAGTATCTCAGAGGCTGGCTGGCGAGCAAATTAATGCCAGGTAGCTAGGGTGACCAGACAGCAAATGTGAAAAATTGGGACAGGCTTGGGAGGTAATAGGAGCCTATATGAGAAAAAGACCCAAAAATCTGGATTGTCCCTATAAAATTGGGACATCTGGTCACCCTACATGTAGCGATTTGTCAGGGAAGGGACCCCTAGTCCTCCACTTCGCCTCACTGCTGTTATTTTCCTGTCTAACAATTTGGCTCCCTCTCCTTCCCACTTGTTTAACCCACTCTGGCTCCTCACTAAACTTTCTAAGGGTCTCTCAGTTGCCATCATCCACCCCACACGCTCAGAATATTCCCCAGCTACTGACTCACCTGAACTAAAAATAAACTCAGAAATCATTCACATTCTACACCCAAGACACCCACCCTGAGCCTTGAGGACCTATTGGTTAACATGGGCTTATGGAGTATAACAGAAGGCAGTGTGAGGCTGGAAGATAGAGTGGACACTGAAATCCCCATTAGAGGGCTCTGGACACTGGTGGAGGGGAGTTGTGAACTCTTACCTTGTTCCCCAGTCCCTCTGCCAGCTCTTGGGCCTTCTCAATGCCTTCCAGTGCCTGTAAAGGAGAGAACAGAGACCCCACATATCAGCATGTCACCAGTTATGCCAACTATTCAGTACCAGCTCTGCATGGTGAGGGACATGCTGAGAATTGAAAGGCTAAGGAATGAGGAGGTAATGGCATTAGGGTTAATAAAACATTCCTATGCTCCAGTAGAAGCCAGAAATCTGTGGTGGGATGTTCACACTCACAGCATGTCCTCACAAAGCTCAGTGAACTGCCTGCTCACTGAAGGGTCATAGGGGTGCACATTGAATGGGAAGTCAAGAGTGCATCATTGACAGAGACTGGTGTCTCCAAAGGGAGAAGTTATATAGAACTAATTAAACTCCAGGGCAGTAAATCACCAGGGCTGGGCTTAAGCATAGCAAAGCAACTAGCTGCTGCTAAGTGCACCAAAGATGCTCTGTCCTACCCCACCCTCCCCCTCCAGTCTTTGGGCCGCTTGAGTATTTACTTCCACTGGGACAAGAGAGGCAGGAACAAGGACCAGCATTGCTAACTGCACACTTGGCTCCCACCCAACTTGTCCTACTTCTGCTGTCCAGAACCCCTGTGCTGGGGTATAGAAAGGAGCTGTTGCCCTGGCCTTGCTATCCTGCAGGGAAATAGCTTTGTTCTAGCAGCTGCTATTCTAAGTGAGTCTTTACAGCTCCCCCATCCCTCAGAACAATAAGAAATAATCAATGCTGATAACTAGCCTCTGCCCTCCAGGGTTATTGAACAACCAATTTCAGGGATTCAGCTGGCAGTATGGGAGGAGTTTCCCATTAAACAGGATTGTATAATTAGGTTTATTATGAGATCTCTACCTTCCTAGAAAGCATCTGGCATTGATTGCTTTGGAAGATGGGATACCAGACTAAGCGGACTCTTGGCTTATTCCAGTGTGGTGGTGGAGTTAGCAGGATCTCGATGGAGATGGACAAAGTAATGAAGGGTGTAGTGAAGTTGCTTCCTCATTTCTTGCATTCCACAAGAACAGAGGGATCATTCAATTAAATTAATAGCTGATTAATTTAGAACTTATAAAAGGAGAGATTTCAGCAACAGCCCTAGGGAGTGGGGCACTCCTCGCTGCAGGGGCCAGAGAGCCTAATACCACACAGGATTTTAAAAAATAATTGACTTACTGAACCTAGATTCCGTGCCAATCTAACTAAAATCATTCACCTTTCTTCTGCCTGCTTTGCACTGCAGCACAAAACAGGCAGAAAGCCATCTTAACCTCTCTGTTGCAGCCTGCTCTGACCTTGGCATTTTCAGTGATTGCCGCCCAGGGCCAGTGCAACCATTTAGGCGGACTAGGCGGTTGCCTAGGGCGCCGAGATTTGGGGGCGCCAAAAAGCGCCCCCCAATTTTTTTAAAATGGTTGAGCAGCCCTGCTGCTAGGATAGAGAGGGAGTCTGGGCTGCCGGCGGGAGCCGGCAGCCCAGGGTTTCCCCTGGGTCTGGGTGCCGCCGGAGAGGGCGGCAGGCAGCTCCCGTGGAGCTGCCGCAGTGGTGCCTGTGGGCGGTCCGCTGGTCCGCAGCTCAGATGGAGCTGCCGTAGTCGTGCCTGCGGACGGTTGGCTGCTCGCACGGCTCCGGTGAACCGCCCGCAGGCAGACCGGACCCTCCGCAGGCACCACTGCGGCAGCTCCACCGGAGCTGCGGGACCAGCGTGCAGGGCGGCAAAATTGCCGTCCACCTAGGGCGCTCAAAACCCTAGCGCCGGTTCTGTTGTTGCCCCAGACAAGGGTCATAGGGAACTGAAAGTTCGCATGGTGTGATAGCTTTTGTATCAGGGATGTACCTTTTGCCTTCCTCCTTAAAATTCACTCAAATTTGGCCACACTATAAGCCTTTGAAAAACTGCAGTTTGCGCATGCTCAGTAGACTTCACATTTTAGCAGCTTAAGTCCCCCAAAATTCCATCCACACTAGGCATATTGCAGCCCAGGGCCGAGCAGGACATTCCCTGCAGTAGAAGCTCTGTGCTGTGGCAGGCCATGTGTGGTAAAGATCAAGGCACCTGAACTGAGAACATGTCTCTCCTGTGCTCTCAATGCCCATCTTTGCTGGGCACAGGGCAGTGTGGAGGAGGAAGCTGCTTGATTTGAATACTGAGGGGCAAGCGGGAGGGCAATGGATCTGCTGGGGTGGTGGCAGAAACAGACTGAAGGCTGTCAAGAGGGAAGGATGGAAACAGGCTGGGAGGAAGGGAGAATGAGACTGGCTGAGCATGACTGAGAACAAGCGGGCTGAGGGAAGGCGGTGAGTGGAGAAGAGAGCATTAATGTGAAGATAAAGAGCAGAATTGAGAATGGTTGGTCAGAGAGACTGGGAAAAGGAATGGGGCGTGGGAAAGGACATTGATTAGACAAGGACCTCAGGGAGGAAGATTAAGACTGGGAGCCAGTGAGGGAAGAGGCAACTGGAGGCTAGTGTGGGAGACAGATCGATCTGGTAAGGAGCCCAGAGTGAGGAACTGGGATTCGCTGGGCAAGGAAACTGGGATCAGGAGTATGGAGGGGTGACACTGGAACTTGCTGGGGCATGAGAAGGCTGAGGGTTAGAGATTGGGAATGTCTAGGTTTAACAGGTTGGACTAACACCTGTCAAGAATGGTCTCGGTTTACTTGATCCTGCCTCAGTGCAATGGGCTGGACTTGATGATTTCTTCAGGTCCCTTCCAGCCCTTCATTTTTATGATTCCTGAGTCTCACCATTCCTCTGCTGTCAGCAGAAGTCTGTGAAACTCACTGGCAAAATGTCTCATCTCCCTCTGTGCTGATCCACAAAGAGGATGGCATCCTACTACTGTTGTCAGTATTCCATTAGTTCAAGTGGCAGAGGGTCTCTGTGTGATGGATCTAAATGTTCCAACCTACTGAAGAACCATGATGGGTGGCAATAAGATGCAACACAATGGAAAAAGTACATTGCAACCTTACTAATGTTGTAAAGTCAAGCACTCATAAGTTAGAAAATGCCAGAATTAAGATAATCTGTGGAGCCTTAGCTCGGCCTCCTTTTGCATATGTGTTACGATACAGTCGTTGGTTACATGATCGCATACTAATTTGCTCCACAGAATCCTTGGCTTACTTGGTGCACAGGATGGGGATGAATCAGGGATGGGTAGTGAAGGAGGTTGTAGTCTTGTAGATTCCCTGCTTCATTTGTTTCAGAAGTTAGAAGGTCCATAGTGAATGAAGCAGAGGGTTGCAGGAAGAGAAAGGAGGGTCTTATGGTTACAGCAGCTGAAAAATGCCCTAAGGAACTGGATTCTATCCCTGTTTCTGCCACAGAGTTCCTATGTGATCACTTCAACCCAACTTTTTACATATTTTGTCACTAGTTGCATGTTTTTCATTTTCTGAGTGCCTGACTTGAGATCCTGGGGTCTAAGTTGCAAAAGTTCTGAGTGCTCACAACTGGAACTGAAGTCAATGAGAGCTGTGCTTTGAACATATGAAGGGCTGTATAATGCTAAGTACACTACAAAAATTAGGTCTTGGATAACTCTGAGCACCCAAAATTAACGGATACTTTTACTTCAATCTCTCTGTGCCTCAGTTCACTATCTGTAAAATGATGGTAATAATACCCCCTCATTTCATAGGAGTTGTGAAAATAAGTTAGTTAATGTTTGTGAAGCACTCAGATACTGCAGTGATTAACTTCACAGAAAAGTCCATAAGGAAATGAATAATTCTGTCTTCAGAGCAGGTTTCGGATGGTGTGCAGTAAATAAGGCCTGGGGCCAAACAGTGAACAATGAAGAGAAACAAAATACTGAATAGTAGCCCATTAAGTGAGCTCCCTCTATCTGTGGGCTGACTGAGGCGGGGTCCTGTAGAAAAAATACATAATGTACAATTAAAGACTATCATAATGCATATGGGGTTTGAATTAAGGTTGTACAGGCAGTCTTGGTTCTGACATTTCCTAACTTTTGACTGCGTCACTTTGCAGCGTTAATATTCTTTTAATGTAGTTTTTGTGGGGGTAATAGTATTATTTTAAAAGGCACTAACATGCTGTACACATAGTGAAAAAACACAACCTCACAGGCCTATACTATGTAATCTCCTGCTCATTCCCACTTTTGTTTGCTACCATCTCTCCCTGTTCCATGTTGTATTTTATCTATCCCTAGAATCTGAGCTCCTCTAGTCAGCTCTGTGTCACATGTTTTCCTGTAAAGCACAGGATGTATCTATTGGGCTGTAAATAATACCACAATCACTAATACTAATTGTACAGTTAAGAGAGAGTCAATCAAATTTGCTTCAGAGTACAAGATGGGAGGCAGGAAGTGACCCCTCTTTTCATTGCAGTTATCTCTATGCAATGTGTGTTTTCTTGTGAAGCGTCTGGTACTGGCCACGTGACTTTGTAGACCATGGATCTGGATCCAGTATGAGTGTACTCAATATATGACAGATTCCCAGCTTCTCAAGTTGGATTATGTAGAAAAATGTCAGTAGTCAAGTACTAGATCCTGTGTGTAGAATAGAGGACCATGGGAGAGGGCCCCAGTTTCCTCAGGAATGGCCTGTGACTGACCTTGTCTAGCTCCTTCTGGATCATCCAACACTTGGCCACTCCCAGCAGTACCTGGATCTGTCCCAGGCGGTTTCCAATCTCTGTCATGATGCTCATGGAAGAATCATAGCGAGGAAAGGCTGTCTGCAGCATGAGATAGACAGTGAGACATTTACTTGTGCCCAGCCCTGGTGCTCCTTTTCCACATCTCCTTTCCATCCCCGACTCCTCCCTTCTGTCTCCTCTTGCTCCCACCTGTATGTCTGCTCGACTGCGGTGGATATCAGCAAAGCAGAGTAGGCAAAGTGCCTGCAGTGGCCGGTCCCCATGCTGCAGAGCAATCTTCATTGACTCCTGAAAGAAAACACCTCCAGTCAGTACAAGAACCTTCCCCAAACCCAGCAGGAATTGAAGCCCTCACAATACCCCAGAGCCTGCCTCAACGGCCAGCTTCAGAGAAATGACACACCTTGGGGAAGAAAGCCTCGACAACAGTTGTGCAATGCATATTCCCAGCAGAGGGCATCCCCCAACTCAGTCCCTGAGAACAGCTTTGGCTAATGAAACCACAGATGTGCTGTCTCTAGGGGTGGGAGGCAGAAGCGGTCTCTGGGGTATAAGGTGGATGTTGCTGTATCTCTGTACCCCCTAATCCTGACCTGCAGACACCTCTCCCCCACTCCAGCATCTCTCTGCCATGTTTGGCCCAATATCTCTACCTCCACCTTGTACCTCACAGCATTCCATAGCATCTGCCAGGTGCCCCAGCTTCCGATAGGCCACTGCCATGTGGTACTGGCTCATTGCTCGGTACTTCAAACTCCAGCCCTTTCCATAATCATTCACCAATTCAGCGGCTTTACATGGGAAGAACAGGGCTTTCTCATAGTCCTGGAAGGCAAAGAGACCCACAGAAGGAAAGAAATAAGTTAGACTGCCCCTGCAGTAATAGGATCCTCCAACATTTCAAAATGAGCATGTGTATCCATCTAGGGAAGCTAGAATTGCCACATGGTAGACTCCATTTTCCCCAGTACATGTCGCTAGCAGGTCCAGAATTTAAAATTATATGCTGGGGTGATTACATGGTCAGCTCAGAGCAACATCCGTAAGGAAAGGATTCTTGCTTCTCATTATAGAGATGATTTACCCTCCTTATGGCCAAAGCCTGGTTCAGAGCCACCTGTACCCTTATCTTCTCCTCCATAATCTCAGCCTTCTACAATATTACAGAGCCTTTCAACTTCAAAATGTTTTCCACACAATTAACCCTCACATTCTATAGCAGGTGGGTCAGAATCTCTTTTGGGTCTGGTTGGTTGTTATGACAGTAAATGGGGGGAGGGGGACTGGAGGAAATCAGGGCTTTGTCACAGTCATCACTTCGGTTTTTTAAAAAGGAAGGATCATGGAATCCAATATCTTAATAATTTTGTTTATCCTAGGAAATTATGAGAAGTCAAATAAATCTCCTTTATTTAATAATAAAAATAGTGTAAAATCATCATAATATTTATCTAACAATATAAAACCATTTAAAAGTGACCTGCAAAAGATAAAAATAAATAAATAAATAAATCCTACCCGTGTGCCATTTTTTTTTCATTCTTTGTGATGTGTAAAAGAAATCAAAAGGTTTTTTTTATTTTTTTCCTGCTTGATTTTTATCTTAGAAATATCAAGGATAGTTTTAATTTCTCTGGTTTTGTTGGAGGACCAGTGGGAGATAAGGGGTTTTTTTAATCATGAGTTTATAAGACAAGGGTGGGCAACCTTTGGGGCCAAGGGCCACATTTGGGTGGCGAAATTGTATGCAGGGCGGGGCAGGCGGTTGGGGTGTGAAAGGGGGTGTGGTGTGCAGGAAGAGGCTCAGGGCAAGGGATTGGGGCAAAGGAGGGGTGCAGGGTGTATGAGGGAGCTCAGGGAAGGGAGTTGGGGTGCAGGAGAGGTGCGAGGTGCAGGCAGGGGGCTTTGGGCAGGGAGTTGGGGGGTGGGATGCAGGCGAAGTTTGGGCTCCGGCCTGGTGCCGCTTACCTAAAGTGGCTCTGGGGTGGCAGTGATGCACACCGGGGCCAGGGCAGGCTCCCTGCATGCCTGCCCCGGCGCCGGCCCCAGCCCCAGCCCCAGCCCCAGGCCACTGCAGGAAGCACTGTGGCCCGTGGGGGTGGGGCGGAGGGCTTCACATGCGTGGCTCTTGCCAAGCCTCCAGGTACCTCCCCCAAAGCTCCCATTGGCTGCGGTTCCCCCTTCCTGGCCAATACCAAAGAATGTGAATCACACCTTCTACCTTTGGGATACTGTGTAAATGCCCTCTATTGATCTTCTTGACGTAAGCCTCAAGCAGATTAGTCTTCCCTGTGCAAGCTCTGCGGGTTTGGGCTCAACATGGGAGCCAGGCAGTCCAGGCAAGCAGCAGCACATAGGAAGTGACACTGTGCTGCATCCTTCCCCAGGACCCAATGGGGATGTGTTTGCTGGCCTCTGAGCAGATGATCACACAAATGCCTGCTCCAGTTAGCCACTGCAGGTCCTTCCCCCGCCCCCGCCCGGAGTGCTAGGGAGGCCAATCATCTCCTAAGGGAACCAATCTGCCAGGTTGCATGGTATGCTCGGGACATACAACGCAGAGGCCTCTAGATCCCTGCACAGCTGGAGACAGCCATAGGCTTCTGGGGCCACAGGTGCTGACTTTTCAGACTGCCAGGGGATGCTCTGCCCTAGGCCCCACCGTTAACCCTCCTCCTCCCCCAGACCCCATTGGGCCTCTTCCCACCCAGTTCCGCCCCCAAGCACGCCACATCCTCGCTCCTCCCACCTCCCTCCCTGCATGCCAGAAAACAGCTGATTGTAGGAGGCAGGGAGAGGGGAAACACTGATCTGCCAGGCCCACCAGCAGGCGCTCGAGGTGGTGACGGAGGGCTTTGGAACATTGCACAACTTTAAACGAGCATGTTTTCTAATAGAACGACTTTTAATAACTAAACTACTTTAACTGGGATGACGTTAAGTGAGCAGTTACTGTAATTCTTTTGTCATAGAATTCAGAGCTACAACAAACGCTGGCTTTAGTCACTATAGTTATTTTATGGAAACTGAGGCACAGAAGGGGTAGGAGACTTGCCCGAAGTCACGTGGTGAGTCAGTGGCAGAGGTAGGTATAGAACCCAGGCCCAGGAGTTGACTCCTGGTCCCAGGCCTAGACCACATCTCTGTGGCTGTCCAGGTTCTAGACAGCTGTATACCAAAGAATGTGAATCACACCTTCTACCTTTGGGATGCTGTGTAAATGTCCTCTATTGATCTTCTTGACTTAAGCCTTAAGCAGAATAGTCATTAGTGGCATTAGAAGCAGAGTGTTAAAACCTTCCCAGAACAACCCTCCCTCTCTCAAACTCTACTTCCTGTATCAAAGATATAGGGTGAATCCCTGCCCACCCTGGTCCCTTCCTGTACCCATGATAGGAGGAAATTTTCCCACTGTTACTTCCCATCCCCTAGGTCACCAGCTGAGCTGCGTTTCTGCACCTTGATCTGTGTGTAGAAACTCCCCAAGCTGCAGCAGACGCGACACTCCAGCATCTTGTCGTCATTGTTGTGTGCATAGCGCAGGGCTTTCTCAAAACACTCCAGTGCCTTCTGAAAGATGCTGAGGCCCAGGAAGGCATTGCCCATACTGAGGCTCACCTGGCCATTCAGTTGCAGGCTCACAGTGGTGCCCTGCATGTTCAGGCATGTCTTACAGTAAGAGATGGTTTTCTGGAATTCACAGAGTTTCTCGTTGCTCCGAGCCAGGTTCAAGTAGCTCTCCATAAGGTAGTCAGGGTCCTCTAGCTCCCGAGCTGTGTCAATCTGCACAACTGCAAACTTTCAGCAGAGAAGAGAGAGTGTTTATAGAGGGTTTCTCTGTAGGAATAAAGCCTGTGCTTCCAAGGGAATTGTACCCTGCACAGAAGTTACATAGCCTGTGGTCAGGACAAAAGAGTCCAACAAGACAGCACTGATTGATAAAATACCCAAGTGGGCAGATCCTTTCTCTGTATTCTCTGCCTTTGGCAGAGGGAAGAGATCTGGGTTAGAAATTGGTGGAAAGAGCTGCCAAATGGCCATGGAAAAAGGCATTTCTGCACTTTACGGCTCAGCTTTTTCTACACTATTACTTAATTCCTTATCCCCATGCACCTCAGCAGCTCCCAGAACTAATTTTGAGGATTTAAGATTGTATCAAATATTCTGCTAAACAATAGAAATTATTTCTATCAAGCTTCCTTCAACCATTCATTCTGTGCTTCTATTGAAAAGCAATCCAATTTGTCTGACAAGATTTGTGCTTTGTAAATGACTTGTTCATTGCATATGGTTCAGTTACCCTGATCTAAGTCTCTTTAAACCGTAAACTATTCAGGGCAGGGAATGTCTTCTGTTTCTTGTGATGAACAAAGCGCAATATATGGGCTAAATTCATAATTGCAATACTAGATGCTTAGCATCTTCTCTGTTTGTGTCATTATTTTGTTAGGGATTAAAAGGTAGATTTACTGGATGATAATTCTCAAGGGTCACTTTTCATTCCCTCTTTGAAGATTGGAACTGCACTTTTTCTTCTAGTCCTCTAGAACCTTCCCCGTTCTCTATGAAGTTTGAAAAATAATGGTCAGTGTTCTCATTGTGCACTAATTCCCTTACTCCCTTGGGAAGTGTGCTATGTGGACCCAGGGTCTTGTATAAATTCAAAGTGTCTAAGCCTCTTTTCTTTCATTTGCCCCTTAAATACCCTTTTCCCCAAACGAAGTTAAGCATCACAACCCTTTTAAACTATCATTAATTTCATGCCTCTTCTCATTCATTCGTATACCTTCTTATTTGTTCCCCCATATATCTGTAAAAGTCCCCTTACTTCCTCTTTAATCCCTTGGATAGTATGAACTCTTCTGCTTTATTGAAGTCATGCTCTTTTCTCTGTGTTACAAGGATCTTGGAGAAATTTCACCTACAATGACCCTGTTTTCTATTTTCTTTCCATGTTATCAGTGTGGTTTCTATCCAGTTTTCCTTCACCTGTCTCATTTGTTCCCACACAACTCAAAACATTCTCTTCACGCAACCATACCTTATCTCCTTTCCTCATTGCCCTCGTCTTTCTCCTCCCCGATCACCCTGCAACCAATCCCATCTCCTCTCAGAGCATCCCACTTGTCTTCACATGCATCCCAACTGCTTCTCACCCCCTTTTCTCCTTTCCCTCTAGTATTTGCTATGAGGATAGGACTCTGGACACACCCAATACTTTACTAACCAGAAGTGGCACTCAAGTTGCTTTAAATGGTGCTATTTAAACACTTGAATTGGAAGAGTTTATAAACAATCAATCATCAGCATGGAGAAGAATATCCTCTGATTCCAGATACAAACTCAGGGTCTGTCACCCAAGAAATACCAGGGATTAGCACAGCAAGACCCCTTTTCAGGCCTGGATTGTTTCTTACCTTGGAGTACCAGAAATTCCTCCAGTGTTGTCTCCTAGATCCTTGACTCATCCTTCCAAACACACACAGCTGTTCCAAATACACCCAGCCCCTCTTCAGAGCACTGCACTGGCTTCTCTACACTCACCACATCAAATTCAAGCTCGTCTTCACCTTTAAGACACTGCACAGTTTAGCTTCAAGCCTCTCTCTGCTCTTCTATTTTCCTCAAGCCACACAGATGGCTCTTTGGGTCCTTCTCACCCTCTTTGCTGCCCCCAACACTGGGAACCCCCTCCCCGATCTTATCTCCCAGGCTTCCATCTGCTCCTCATCCAAAACCCTCCTGAAACACACCTCTTCCAAAAAGCCTATTTATTTTTCCTCTCTCTTAGCCTGACTTCCCATCTTCCCCAACTAGATACGTGTGAACAAGTATTTGTTAGACTAAGCTCATCACATCAGTGACTGTGTTTGAACAGCAATGTTTCCTGGATGTTTGAACGGTGCTGAAAACATTGTGGGAATTGCTGCAATACATATAATTATTATAAAGTCCAGTAATAGAAAGTCTATTTAAGATATAAAAAATTGTGGAAGTAGCCAGATACTAACCCCACTGGAACACATCACTGCTTGTCCTATATCATCCCCTTTGAGTTTTTTGTACTTATTATGGGCAATTTTGGGAAGGACTTTACCTTCAAAATAGCATGTAAAGTGCCCAGCACACCATTTGTGAAAAATAACTAAGAATCTCCAAAATTAAATGCTTTAGGCTAGTACTCCAAAATTTCTTAAGGATCAGCACTACAGGCCAGCAACCTGAGAAAACCTGGGGACTGGGTCCTTAAGAATCTTTGGGGCCCAGAACTAGGGAGCAGGAATGCAGAGTGACACTATAAGGACTCCAGCTGGTGAAGGCAGCACATTGTATTCATCAAATGTCTGATGCACCATGCTTTTACAGTATAATCCCCAGCTGCTCCCTATTGTGGGTGTGATACACAGTGACAGGCATTCAACCTGGGATCACCTTACCTTTAGCATATCCTTGTACCTGCCCATCTCCGAGTGAGCAGTGATGAGGCAGCCCAAAACCCGAAACCTGCCAGCAGGATCCGTGGTCTTTTCCAATACCCTCATCCAGACTTGCAGGGCCTTTTCTGTCTGGTTAGACTGGTAGAGCTGGAGTCCTTTCTCTATCTGCTGCTTCGTCTGGTCCTGACCCATCTCTTTTGCACCAAAAAGCCTCATATACTAACCTTTTGGGACAGCAGCAACAAGGAGCCTGAGAGAGAACGCAGAGAATGTCCTAAAGGAGGAAGGTGGATTTCATGTTGTAGAGGGCTGGGGCCATAAGACCCTCAGACGCTTCAGGATGCAGGAATGTCAGCAGAAGAAGGTGAGTAGAGGGCTGAAAAGCCTTTAAGGCAGCATCCCAAATCCACTAGGCAAACATCTCATGTCCTGATGCCCCATCAGAACATTCTGCAGCCCAACTCCACAAACAAAGACGAAGGAAAGAAAAAAAGTGCAACAGGGAGAGAGAATAAAAAATCCCAAGTGGCTGGAGTGAAATTCAATCGGAATGGCCACTCCTGGGCTCCCCCTCCCTATTGGCTACAGCTGTGCCTGCCAGTCCTGGTCACGTGGCTTCACAGGAATATCAGTCAGTCTTAGTAATGCCAAGGTCACAGTGAGCCAACTGCTCCCAAGTCCTGTCCCCCCCAGCATGCAACATATATAAATACCCCAGAGAAAGACAATCAGCTGCAGTGACAGGGATGTCTCAGTAATCTTTCTCGCCTCTCCCATCACTGGGCACTTTGAAGTCTCTTTGAAGATTTAATATTCCTGCTTTTCTTATTGATACCCATCATCTTGGAGCGTGAGACTCAGTATCATAAGGCACAGATGCAGACACCTCCCTGGATGCTTTTGGTGACCGAGATCTCAAAGTGGCAGCCGCTATCTTTTCCCTTCCAGTCCTCAGTGACACGGTCCTGAGATAACCAGGCTGTCAGAAGCTTTAACTAGTGAAACTCTTGGTGACCTGGATCTATAGGTAGCTGGGGTATCAGGAGTCTTACCCCTTGAAGTTCTGCGAGACCATGATCCGAAGGTAGATGGGGCAGTATGTACATTGGAGTTTTCAGAGCCCTGGTCTGAAGCTGGTTTTAAGGCTTGCTCCATCATGAGAGCCTGAACTTTATCTCCTTGTTCTTACAAGATTTGCTTTTAAATGAAGTACAGGCTGTACACTTTGAGGAAATATGGGTATCCTCCAGACACTCATATTAACTGGGATAGATTCCTGGCAAGGAAGACATTTAAAGCCTGTAGATCATGGAGTATCCCAGAAATTAAGAGTCTAAAGTGACCTGCAAACAAGGAAAAAAAAAACAGAAGTAAAAAGGAACTATTTACAAACTGTAAACTAGCTATTTAAACAATACTAAAGCACTCAGTAGAAGTGAGCACACTAGTTGACAAAGAACTGAGGGCAGTTCACCCTGCAGCCCTATAGATCCTTGGTACAGGGCATGAGGATGTGTAGAGTGCATGTGTGCGCTGAACAGGCACGCCTACCAAAAATCTCTGATCAAAGGTGCAGAAGCACATACACACCTGGAGTAGAGCACCCATGGGGACACTACTAAAAGAACTTCACATACCAAGTAAGAGAACCTGCATCCTGTATCCTTGACTTGCTATCAGTTTGTTGTGATGGATCATCTTGCACTCCAAAATGTAGGATTCCTTCATCTTATTAGGAATCAGAATTTTACTGGGCTAGTGAGAAGGGAGCTTTGAAATCCTTTCCTACATATCTCCTTAAAGAGACAGGAGTGGAAATTAGATCAGTTCTTTTAAGAATCAGGGTTTCTAAACACAAGGGACATATCTCCTCTGATCTGCTGCACCTTAGTGCCTTGATCTAGGATGTACCTGAATAGTCTGTTCCCTTTCACTAGAAGAGAGGGATCCTAAATTTGGCGGGCCAACAGTTGCTAGGTCAGGGGCTCTTCTCTCAACCAGATGGCCTGTCATAGATGGGGTTGCTAATCTGACGGAGCCTTCCTTGTGCAGCATCATATCAGAAAGTGGACATTAGCATTCACTCATACACCAGATTGCAGAATACAGATCAGGAAATAGGAGCCATGTCCTGCAGAAAGGGAATGCATTGAGGCACTGTGTTGTTAATTAGACATTTTCCGAAGAGCCCCATCCTCCTTTTTATCGAGGGCATTCTTAGAGGAGATAAAGACTTTCAATGGAGGAGGACTGGCTGGGGCCCCTTTTGGGGTGAGCTCCAGGGTGACTCCCATTTAGGAAGTTTATGTAACCCATCTGTGGTGTTCAAATCATGGTATTTGCCATCTTGGTTCTCCCAGGTGGAATGCACTGGAGGCCTTTCCAGGGGTAGTCAGTTATTTTTTTGTCAAAGTCCAAATTTCTTGGTCAAAGGTATTGTCAAGGTCCAGCCTCCAGAGAAAATAATAATAAAAACCCTCCAACAATGATAAGTAAATGAAAATATTTCAGAGTCCGTTCAAAAGCATCTGGCAGTCTGGATTTGGCCCATGGTCCACCTGCTGGCTACCACAGCTCCATCCTATGTGGCTTTTGTGCGCTTAGAGACTACTATAGAAAAAGCTAAGGTAGACAGAACTGTTCTTCCTCAGGCACAGATGGCTAGGAAGGGATTAAATAAAAGGGCTTTGACAGCCTGAAGCTCTTATATTTCCCCCTTAGTATTTTGTATAGCTGCCTTAGATTCTGGGGTGGGAGAATGGCCCTTCCTCATAGTGCTTCTGTATATGATCCTCTTGAAAAAAAATATGCCTCAGGTTGAACTCACCTTTGAGGGAAAAAAAAAATCTCTTCAGATTCCTGGGTCTGAAGATGCAGCTAGTTCTGGGGTGAAGCAAGGCTGCAGGCTTCACCCACTGGGTAGGGGCATCAGGGTAACAGTCACCCAAGTGAAAGCATGATCAAGTTATTTTCTCTGCTGGAGCAGATGCCCTGTAAAATTTCACTCCACAGACTGTCTAAGAGTCACTGATTCAGCAGAACTGCTCCTTGCTGCTTTTGGACCACATTACTCAGGCACTTCTCCCCACTAGTAACCATTGCTTTGATGTTCCTGTGAGGAAGAGGGGGAGGCTGTGGAATACTTTGCCCCCTCTAACAAAGATACGTCTTTGGCTGCAGTGGGGACAGAGCTGTCCTATATGTGTGGCCACAAACCTGGTACCTTTTTACCTTTGGGTTGGACTCTTCTGCTGAAAGTCACAGCCTCACAGACTCAGCTGCTGCAATTGTCTTCTTGCTGAGATGAAGAGAGACAAGTAAGAGCATGTCACAGCAGCTAAGGAGTTGGGGAGGCAGGAGGGAAGGAGAGACAGAGAGAGAGGAGTACCAGGAGATGTGCTGAGCTGACTGCCTGGTCAAACTGGGAAGATCCACCATCAAGCTCAACCTGGTGAGCTGAGGAAGACAGATACACATACTCACAAGGAACTTACCAACTTGAAGCCGATGTGTCATAGCTGAGGGCAGGCGGATAGGTGGAACCACCTTGGCCACTTAGAGCCTTACCATCCAGGGTTCTCTGAGGAATTAAGACTTGTATTGTCATTAGCAGGGCACCTTGCTTCTTTCTTCCACCCCCCAAAAAATCCATACACACCTGCCTTACCACACCCTCACTGTCCGCCTGCTTAGCGGCCCACTGCTCCTTGGGCACCAGTTCATCCTGCCTCACTGCACATACCCACTTTTATGCCAGTTGCCTTCGCAGCCTGTGATCCGCCAGTTGTATACAGTGCAACTGAATATGGGATGAGAGGGGAGAAAACTTGTTCACCTGAGCCTCTAATGATAGAACAAGAAGCAATGGACTTAAACTGCAGCAAGGGAGATTTAGGTTGGACATTAGGAAAAAGTTCCTAACAGTCACGGTAGTTAAACACTGGAATAAATTGCCTAGGGAGGTTGTGGAATCTCCATCTCTGGAGATATTTAAGAGTAGGTTAGATAAATGTCTATCCAGTATGTTCTAGACAGTATTTGGTCCTGCCATGAGGGCAGGGGACTGGACTCGATGACCTCTCGAGGTCCCTTCCAGTCCTATGAGTCTATGTCTTAAACGTTTTTCAGTTACACCTGTGCATGAGGCTGCATGTTGTGACTTGGAGCAGAATTTGGGCCTTGGTGTATAAATTGGTTGAGGGATTTCTTAGAGCATAAGAGGGGACTAGCTTGATAACTTGTTTCCAGTCTGCTAGCATTCTGCCCTCTCTGCTGCTCCTGATACTGAGGTATAACTGTGGGTCAGGAGGGCAAAGAAAGGATAAGAAACCTTCAAATAAATGTGAAGTAGACTGAGGTACAGGTGACTGCTATAAAAGGAGCAGGAGAGAATTGCTCTCACTCTCTGGAGGTAGGAGAGGAAACAAGCAGTGCATGGGCAGGACAATGAAGAGAATGCAGGAACTGCCTCCCTATGTCTGTAACATCTGGGTTGAATCTACATGCTCCAGGTTTCTTATGTAGATGTTAAAGTTTACAAGAGTCATGTGAAACAGCCAGATCATCAGAGATTGAAACGCTGGTTGTTATCTATAGCTTAGAGGCTGCTGAAAGGTGGTGTTTTGTGTAAAACAGACACAGCCCCTTCTACCCAGTGGAGTGGGCCAACAGAGAGGAAAGACACATTGGAAATGGAGTGTGGCTGCCCCAAGACCGTGACAGTCTGACTAAGGGACTTACATACAAGTAGACAGAAGGAGGAGAGGTGACATTATTTTTGAATTTTAAAAGCCTTTTAAAAAGACTGAAAATATGCTCACTTGCTGGGTTTAAACTTCCATGGTACTTACCCCAAGATTTAGGGATATTGATGTTAATATCTTGGCCAGATTCTAATTGAATCACATTCCATCTACCCAAACCCCTCAATCTTACACAACAGATTTCACTCCAAACCATTTCACAGTGCTTCACAAGCAGAGATAACTTCACCCACCACTGAAACAGTGGAGAGTAACACTACCAAATAGGTTAGGACAGGAAGTGAAGAATACCCTATTCAGTTGAAGAGGCCAGAGAAATTTAGGGAAGAAGAATGTACTATAAATCTGTGGTTTTCCAACTGTGGGTCACGACCCAAAACTGGGTCATGGAATGGAAGAGACTGGGTTGCGGCGGCTCTGGTCAGCACCACCAACTGGGCCGTTAAAAAGTCGTGTTGGCAGTGATGTCTGGCTAAGACAGGCTAGTCCTTACCTGTTCCAACATTGCGCTGCGCCCCAGAAGCAGCCAGCAGCAGGTCTGGCTCCTAGGCGGGGGGGCCACGGGACACTGTGTGCTGCCCCTGCCCCAAGCACCGGTTCCACACTCCCATTGGCTGGTTCCCCGGCCCTGACCCCCTCCCACACCCCAACCCCAAGACCCTGCTCCAGCCCAGAGCTCCCTCCCACACCCTGAACCCCTCATTCCTGGCCCCACCCTGCAGCCCTCACTCCAACCCTCTGCCCCAGCCCTGAGTCCCTCCTATACCCCTAACCCCTAGCTCTGTTTGGTCACGGACATCAACAATTTTCTTCAACTAGGTTGCCAGAAAAAAAGTTTGAAAACCACTGCTATAAATAACCTCAATCTCCTGCTAAATGTTTTTTGGGTAAACACCCCTCCTCTACAGAAAATGCCTCCCGTGTGTATGCAGGAAATGCTGTGCACCATCCCGCCTCTGTGGGCAGGCAGCTGTTCACCTTTTTGTATGTATTAGGGGCCCCAGGACCTGTATCCCAGTTTAGAGAGAGAGTTGTATGTATGAGGAATCCTGGAACACTGCACCATGGGTCAGGGACAATCCTGCTCCTACTGAGTTAACAGTTTTGCCAGCATGGGAGAGAAAGGGTAAAATTCAAGGGAAGATAGGAGATCTCCCAGGAGAAGAGAGAGAATGAGAAGGACGAAGAGAAAGAAACGCATCAATTTAAGTTAGTGAACAGAGAAATATTCAGAAAAAATTAATATAGGAGAGAAACTGGAGGGCAAGATAAAAGGATAATAAACTCTTGCCCACGTCTATTCACAGTAATAGATTAGCACAGCGGTGAAACCAACGGCTATTTTATGTACTCAGAGAGAGTGGCATATCATGGACATTTTGTCATACATTGCCTGGTTAAGAAACTGGAAGGTATTCCTCCATGCCCCTTTTAATCCCAGCTGGCAGAGTCCCCTCTCCTCACCTGCACCCATTTGTAGAGTGAGAGATTGAGATTCAGCACAGAAATGACACAATCAGACTCTTCTCAAACAGTTTAATAGCAAATAAACAAAGGAAGGTACCACACTTGGCATATACAAAATGACTTGTTGGTGTGTCTGTGCAATTAAAACAGCTTTAAGTTCCCCATTGGGACAAAAGAAAAAAAAAAAACACACGAAGGAAGAAAATTCCTTTAACACATACTCGCTCGTTCCAAACTTGTAACAAATCTTTTCATTTTTAAATCCACTACACAAACTCCGCGATCAGATTAGAAAAGCAACATGTGCTCCTCTGCTTTTAAACCATTAAAGTAAAATCCATAATTTTCTACAGAGTACAACACAATTTCACACAAGAAGACATTTTGTTTTGCAAATCAAAACAAGAAAAGGAACAGCTGAAACAAAGTAAAGAAAAGCATTTCTACAACTGAATCACGACTTCGAGTTGATTAAATCCTGTTACTGCAGAACAGACTCTACATTTGGTCATAGTGGCAAATTGTTTTCTTGTCACATTGTGAATCACTTTACATTGTTTTCTAGTAGAAAAGGCAAAAAACTGTACAAAACCCCTAGTGTTAAATACGTTTGTACCAATAAAAAAGCCCACAGGTTTGTCTCCAAAATGTAAATTTTCTTTTTTAAATTATTCACAAAAAGCAGCCAAAAATCAAAAAGGCAGCTGCTGCTCCACTGTCTCAAATCCATTAAAACCACCACAGAACAATTAAAACAACCAAAGGGAGAAAAGGAAGGAAAGGAAAGGAACATCCAACGTTTGGCATTTTGATTTTCTGCAGAGATTTTTCCACAGGTTTCCCCAGAGTTCCTCATGGAACTGAATGCACATCATATAGAAATGTATTGGCAAAATTACTCAATACACTGCGGGGTCTCAGCACCCCAACTGACAGACGGCCTGATGCATTCAGACTGTGGGGCTAACAGCAGCCATCTCACAATCCTATCTCAAAATGAGTCCCCACCTTCTTCTCATACAGCCTCATCCCCCAAGTCCCAGATCTATAAATCACAGCCCAAAATAACATGTATTGAGAAGTAGTGAAATCCCAAGCCAGCTCTGGAAGGGGAAAGAATAAATCGTCTCGTTCCCTTTTCACCACCCCAAGCACAGGGTAACCTACACAGCCAGGAGATCAGACTCAGATCTTTCACTCTTTCCAACCTCTCTCCCCCTAGGATTTTACCTCAATGCTTTTCCCACACTGGAGTCCTTCACCAGCTCACCTCCCTTAGTGACTAGGGTCTCCCCATAGCCACAGTCTTGCAGGTGCTTCCAAGTGCCAGTTTCTAGCCATGCAGTCTCACAGCAGATGGTTTGTAGGGCCAGGGGAAGCCAGATGCCCTTAGAATAAGTAGCCTGTACTGCAGGGCAGGAACAGAAACTGCTTGACTCTTTACCCAATTAAAGACTAAACAAAAACTTAAAAAAAAAAAAAATCTTTATAGAGATTCCCCAGCTAAGGCCCCTGAGAAGAGGAGCTGAGGTTGGTACCCTGTTCAGGTAACAGCGTAAGAAGCTGTTGTATTGTGCTTGTCATTTGGAGTAAGAGCCAGCAGTTGCATGACCAGGCTTACAAAGGCCTTCTCTGGGATATTCTGAACACTCTACTGCCAGTGCTAACCTAGAGCCACTAAGCCTCTCTCCACCACCTCGTTGACAGTGTTAAACTGGGGCTGAACCTCACAAAAATTATGCCCCAAATTATATAAAATAAAATTTAAGAATGTATGAAGGGAGCCCCAGTTCTCCAGGATTTTAGAAGCAGAATTACTGCAACGATCCCTCTCTTACCTGCTTCCCATCTATCCTGGTCTACCAAAACTCCTACTAGAACAATGCAACCAACCCTCCTACTGGGAGCCTCTGACAGCTGTGGAGATGTAACAAGGCCCAGATGCTGTGTCAGGCAGACAGTCTAAGTGCACAGGTAGATGCCTCAGGTGGCATCTGATCAGAAATTTGTCACACCAAAAAACAATTTAAAAGGATACCTTTGAAACCCAGTAAATTGCTCAGTTTTTGCACAAACTATAGAAAACAGAGAGGTGAAGGTGATATATTTGAGGGTGTGAAGAAAACAGCAGGAAACATGCACTATCTGAGTTTGGAAGAATAAAACTAAAACAATCACATTTTGCTGAAGAGATTGTAATTACAAAAACAAAACAAGCATGCTGGGGTTTAACAAAATACAACATCAACTTTGATCAAATTTTCACTGCAGACAAAGGCTGATAACTACACAGGAAAGGAAAAAACAGTAAGTGCCAGGGCAAAAATGCCGCTACAATCAGGAGAAAATATAGTTCAAGTGTTTTGTGCTGATGCCACTCAAGTCAGAGTTTGAACTCATAAAAATACAAGCTATTTCCTCAAGCACAGAAACCATTTCAGCAAAATGTGACCAGAAGCCTCCTGAAAGGCTAAGTCGCATCATTCAATTGACTTTTTCTTCAGATTTTTGTTTTTAAAACTAAGCACACAGAAAAAACTAAGCCGAGAAAGTGACTGGCTGTATGTTCACAGAAATACAAATACTCCACGCGGTATGCTAGCAAGGCTGCTCTGAAGATAATTACAAAGAGTCAGAATCACAAAATCAAGTGGTTATCTTACGAAGTTCTAGAAAAATAGAAATTTTTTTTTATATTCAAATGCAAGTTTAAATATTCTCCTTCAGCAGTCTTTCTAGCAAAACCAAATTTGGCAGCACACACAAAAAAAACAAACCAAAACAAAAAACCAAAAACAAACCAAAAACAAAGAAAGAAACAAACGTAATAAAAATACACATCAGCGTCAAAGATCAACACAAGGTCAAAGGTGAGAGTTCAAGCATCAGAGAAGCTGAAGAGACAAGGATTTGGACGATGTACTTGAACGCCACATCGACATGCTTTAGGCACAACGATGAACAAACGGCAGGAATCTAGAAAAAAAACAAACCAGAAAGAGGGAGACCCACTGAGTTACACAGAGCAGTACATCCAAACAAGGAGAGAGAGAACAGGAATGGGCACTGTACAATGAGACCTCTTGGGGAGGGGAGTTGACAGGGAGGGCAGCACATGCTAACGATGGACAAGTAAAAGTCAAAGTACATGGAGGACACCAAGTAAACATCAAAATGCCAGAAATAAAATGGAAGCAGAGGCTTGGATTTCCCTTTGGACACTGGTTTTGTGGGACTGCTGTGCATTCACCTTTGCCCCATGCCCAGTGTCCCTGCTAGCTCTGCTTGCGAGAAAGACAACAGAGCAAGCCCCACCCCAGGAGCCCACCTCCAAAGATACGGCTCCAGGATTAACACCCAATTCACAGAAATTCAGACAGCAAGAGACAGGACGGAGGACATGGGGGTGATTCACAGGTGACTTGACAGTTGAGATCTTTTTATTTCTAATCAAGGGAAATGTTTAGGTAGTGGTAGCCCAGGAAATCCGTGATCTTTGCTTCAGCTCCAGTCCCTTCCCATCCCTTAGGAACCCACAAAAGGGAGGTTTGGTTGATTTTAGAACCAAATGAAAAGACTGTACAAGACACATATGCAGAACCAAAAACCCCACACAATAGAGAAGAATTCCTTAAGACTTGTCCTAGCTGAGCCCTTTTCACACTATTATACCTGGGCAGAAATTTTCCTTTCCCAACTCTTTCAACAGAAAGCCCTCTGCACTCTGATTTGTGAGAAGGGGATTCTGGGCACTGAGAAACTCTACAGTCACTGTTGCCAGATTGGAAAACTGGAAAGTATTTTGCCTGAAACTTTCTTGAGCAGAGTTTTCAGATCTGATGGGATCCCTACCAAGGGATGCTAACAGCTTTGCTGTCTTCTTGCAGCCACCAAACTGCAAAAGAGAGGGAGCCTTTTAGAGTGAATGTGGAAAGTAGAGGAGAAAGGGAGGTATCTTTTAGGATTCCACTTTACACCCAGTTGTGGTGCCATGTTCTTCAGAGTCTCTCAAAACTGCTTAAGGGTTGCTGGTGAGTGATGTAAAGCTTTCAGCATCCCTATGAGTGAACCTGATGATTCCCCAGAACGTGCAGCTAGCTCGAGGAGTTCAAGGACCCTTCTCTGAATAATGGGGCAACAAAAACATGTTGCCACAGGCTGGCCAGCATTGGTGGTTTGGGTTTTCTCCTCATGCTTACCCTTCCAAAGACAACTGAGCAAGGAGACTGAGTGAAACCTCAACAAGCAAGAGACACTGCAACATTAAACATGATTTCTGTAGTTATAGCAGGTTTTTAGGTGCTTGGCAAACAGCTACAAGAACCAGGTCTCTGCCCCAAAGAGCTTACGATCCAGAAAGGCAAAGTATCAGTGGAGAAATGGAGCATGGGAAAGAACAAAAGCTAAGGGTTCAAATGACATTTAGCAGACATCGTGGGAATTCTGTGTGTGGTTTTGTCTTTTTTTTTTGGTAGATATTTTCAAATGTCTTCTCTGTCAACAACTTTGAGCGAAAGACTAGGATTCATTAGAGACCTTTTGGAAAAAGTGTCTAAAGGAGAGACTTGGATGAAAGACTGGAGGGGTGGCAGATTGAGGCACATAATGACATAAGGAAAGGGAGACAGTTATTTCTGTGTCCTTGTCTCTCTCTCAGATTGGTGGTCGATAACATCTTACTGAAATTTTTCTGCATTCTGTATTTTATACTTTGTAACATTTCCGCTTAGTGATCCACAACATCCTTATATTTGTCTGTTTGCATCAGAAAAATCCAAATGTACACTGTGGGCATCTGCAGTCTTCATTTGTAATTTTTTAGCTATGACATTGCTCAGGTGAAATAATCGTGTAAAACAGTGTTTCACTGAGCTGTTTTTAGATTGCTGCTGATTATCTGTTTTATTTCAGGATTAAGTCAATGGGTTCACAAGTATGCAGAATTCTCTCTCCCCTTCTATACAGATATCAACAAATGGAATTGCCTGAGTTAATTCTGCCTTGCAGGCAGGCAAGTTTCTAATATATATTTTACTGTCCAGGTTAAGGGCTTTTTATTTAAGGATTTAATTGTCTGGGTGGAATTTCCCATGGTGATAATTGTATTTTCCAGATTGATGAGATAATAGATCAAACAAGTTAAATCTATTATCTCATCATTAAAACATAGAATATTTCCAAAAATTGTTTTGGACTCTTTTGGAAAGTTCTAAGCCTAAGCAAAATGAGGGTTGATTTTAATGAATATATATCAAAAGCATTTTCTAATAAATGCAAGCTCTGCATATTGGTAAGATAACTAAGCTGTAAGGAGACATCTAATTTTAGACTCTGTTATTTAGGTGCTGAAGAATCTAATCAGAGTAGGTTTGCTACAGCTGTAGATATTAAACAGTATCAGCCTAAGCCCAATCACAGTCTTACCTAATTCTTTGCTCTTAATACGGGATGCCAAGTAGAATCAAATGTCTTCTGAAAGTCGCAGAGCAGGCAAATACTTCCCCCTTGTTTCTATGAAGCAGATTGCTCCAGAGTATATACATGCAGTCTGGAGTTCTGTGGTTCAACAGAAATACTGCATTCTGTTGTAGAATCTCTTTGGAAAATCCAGATTCTTTAGATTATGAGCATACAAAATACTTTGCCCTTTTGGCTACTTAAGCAAATCCTTCTGTAATTATTTGAACTGAGTCAACTCTTATGCCAATATCAATGTAACATTAAGACGTTTCAGAGAAGTGCATAGATTATAACCAACCTAAATATTTTGCAATAGCTTCCAATATTTAAATATTTCAGAATGGGTCAAGTCTGTCCCAAATAATTTTGCCAGTTTCAATTACGTAAATTCTTTTCTTCTCCCTTCCAGTCTCATCTTTAATAGTCTTTGGTAGCATACAAAGTTTTTGTTCTGGAGACAGTTTCTCATTTGGATTATTTCGAAAGAGTAGTTCGAAGTGATTTTACCCAATTTTTGTCACAAGGGGCTGCTAATTCAGAGTCTGCTTTTATGTTTAGTCAATTTATTCCAATGGTCCTCAAAACAGCTGACTGATTTGATTTGCAATAGAATGAGAGCAATTAAAAAAATACAGAATTTCCTGCCAAAAAGTGAGGAAGAACACTCTGCTCAAATGTGGGAGGAATGAAGGAAAAGACAGAAATCCCTAGTCTGTAGCAGCTGCCACCAAGCAGAAATTAATACACTTATTTTTATACAATCAGTTGCACTGTGCAGTAATAAACCTCTGCCAGTCAAAGACTTGATGCATTTATTAACTTTGGCACCACATGCCTGGACACACCAATAGACTGAATGAAGCTGAAACAGACAAACATTTAGGGTCCAACCTTTAGCTGGTATAAATTAGTGTAGCTCAATTAAATTAAATGGAATTACATCAATTCAGAGATATTGGGGATCAGGCCCTTAGAATTTAACCTGCATAGATCTGCATTGGCAATACTTGCATTATAGTCATGCCAGTAAGCCACAAGAGATAGCCCAGGTTAGGCTTCTAGTAAAGATAATCACATTATCTGGGAAGAGTCATAGGGCTAAATTCATCCCTGACATAAGTGGGTGAATCTTCCACTTAGATCAATGGAAGTTACACCTGTCTACAACAGGGCTGAGTTTGGTCAGTACAAGATGCAAAGGCTAAAGATACTAAATACAGGGCAACTGAAATGACTACTTAAAGGAACAGGCCCACGTCTGGGGTCAATGGAGCAAGGGTCTCGGCAGCATGTAGCGTACTATAAAAGAGTGACTGTAGAGACCACAGAGTACAGCTATCCCCTCCACTGATTCACAGCATTAATCCTTCCTCATTTAGCAGTTAGTCAGTCTGAACACAGGCCACTGAAAATCAGTAGTTTCAATCATGCACATAATTGTATGTGTAAAACAATCAGATTCAGGATTCTACAAAACCCTGGACTTTTTTTCCCCAGTATAATAATTTAAGTAATAAATATCTCCACCCTGGAGTGGTATAAAACTTCTATAAAAATAGAAACAACATTCTTGGTTACAGCAGATCATGCTTGGAGCGGTTGCTCCCGATCATGATCTCTTTTCTTTTTGTCTTTTTTTTTTTTTTTTTTTTTTGCAAAGTATATTTATAAAATAATCCCATTATGACCTTAGAGGCCTTAACACTCCAACACTTTCTTCTCAGAAAACCAGGACACATCTCTCCCAGTGCACAGAATTCAAGTGTACATGGTTCACCTAAATGTATGTATGTATGTATGTATGTATGTTTATAGAGAGAACCAAATAGTCAACGTGAAAGGGTACCATATGCCAGCATAAATGGGAAATTTGGCAGTCTGTGCTTTTAACCTTTTGTCACCACAATATTCTCTGTATAATACTGACAATTTCTCCTACCCATCTGGCAGCACTACAGACAGGTTGGCACCAAAAAACTATTTGAGTTTCAAACTCTTCAACAGAAAGGGCACTTTACCCTGGCGCTCTGATGCTATGGGTCAGGCCTTGTATTTGTGAGGTTTAAGAGTCCAGGGGACCCAGTCCCTGGATATGCCTGACTTTCCCCATGGACCATAACAGAGTATCTGTAAACACAGGCACATTCTAAACAACATTTCAGGGGCTTATGGCTCCTCTTGCTAGAGTAGAGAAGGAAGTAAACACCCTGTGTCTGACCCCACATGCTTCCTACTTAGGAGCCAGCTCCCAAACACAGGATTGCAATGTTACTTGGTGGGCTGAGGAAAAGCATCACCCCAAACTGGGAACATAAAGGCGAAGAGGAAATGGAGAAAATATGAGGTAAATGGAATCTCTATTAAAGATATACAGAAACTGTAAACTTCCCATGTGACAGAGGTGGATTTTAGTGATTAGAGCAGTAGCCTCTACTGTGACTCCTTGATGTGCTTCAGGCCAGACTCTCAAAGGAGCTTTGAGCCTCCTAAAATCAGTGTATACTAAGGCCCCTGTAACACATTCTTTGCACATTTGTGAATTTGCCAGTGTGTGTGTTCAAGAGGGGAGTGTCTGCTCTTCCTTCAACATACTGGGTGACAGCCACTGCCAAAGGCAGAATAAGACTAGGTGGTTCAAGGGTCTGCTCTAGTATACTCAACACTTTAAAGGAAAACTGCAGTGTAAAAAGTAAATCTAATTTCTATACCAAATCACATCACAGAATTACTAATGAACAGGAAATTGCCTTTGGAAAAGAGTATGACTGTGGAAACAGCTCCCACTTGGATATGCAAGGCAGCAGAAACCTCAGAACATGTCAAGTATGATGTATTATTTGTTGTCAATTTAATGGTTTAACAATAAATAATTAGCATTTAGACTGTGCTTAGTGAGTATTAATTCAAAGACCTGTGAGATGGGCATTATTGTCATTATACAAATGGGAAAATTAAAGCACAGGGATGGGAAGAGATTTGACCAAGGTGACACAGAAAGTCTGTGGCAGACTTGGGATAAGAACTCAGGAGTTCCTGGCTTCCAGCCCCAAATTTATTCCTCCAGACTACAGTGCCTCTTTAAACCCCAGCACAATTCCCAGCTGATCAGTCAAGAATAAGATTTCCTGAACACTGGGAAATTCAATTAATATGTAATTCTAGATGGACTATGAGGTTTTCTGGGCAGGGAGAGTGTCTAAATTTTTTTTAAAAAAGTGCTGTGTATATTCACAGTGCAACAATAAATACCACTTTATATAGCAAAATAATCACTGCAGTTTTCCTTTAACTCATTAACCTCTTTGCTCTTCTAGATTTTTCACCTGCTCTAGAGACAGATTCAGCTAGGAAATTCCCAGAGAAGACATTTAACTAAGGAAATATGAGAGCATGTGGCATGGCAAAGGCTACATGAGGTATGCTCCATACCCATCTAAAGGTGGTTCTCCCTTCCCGCCTTTCTTTTCCTCAATGCTGTCTGGTGTCAGTCCTGCTCCTCCTTCTTCCCTCTGGTGTTGTGTCAGTTCTGCTGCTATTTCTATACTCCCCCGTTCCCCCCTCCCCCCAAGGTAGCTGGCATTGGTCCTTCTCAACGCACACTGGATACAAACACAGCAAACTTCAAATAAGGAAAAACAACAACAACAACAAAAAAACACCTCAGTGATATGGCACCTAAAATCCAAAGTAAAATACTGGAAACAAAATCACAAACTTGTCCTCCATCCGAAGCAGAAATCCCAGCGGATGCTGCAGCTGTCTTCAGGGGGAAGATGTGCCAGCTAGAATGGCATGGATCAGCATCCGGGACTGTAAAAACACAGCCTTAGGACTTCGAATCACTAAGTGCGTTCCTCCCCAACTTACCAGAAGATCCTTCTCCCTCCAGTCCCAGAGGGGAGGGGCGCTCAGTATGGCTTGCTGTCATTCTTAGAGCGCTTGAGCTGTACTTTCAGACGCTTCATGCCAATTTGAAAGCCGTTCATTGACTGGATGGCAGCCTGCGCAGAGACAGGATTGTCATAACTTACAAAACCTGGGAAAAGGAAAAATACATAATTATAGCATGCTCAGATCCCAAACAGACAAGTGGATAAGACCCTCTGCTCCAAGAGCTGCATGCACCCAGGTTATCTCAAGGTAAACAGGTTTGCATGAAGTGCCATTTTCAAAAGCTCATAACTTCACTAGATCACTCAGGCACTTCTCAAAGGTTCCTGGCCAAACTGTAGCTTTCTACCACAAGCCACTTTGGCACAAGAGCTGTTATTTAAAAAAATAAAAAGTAGCACTACAATTTTTTTTTTTTTTTTTTAAAAAGCAGACAGGGAAAGGTTTTTCTACCAGTCTCCTCAGATTCAAACATAGCTTGCTCAAACTTCACAAAAAATCACTCCGGGGGAGACCAGACTTGGAAATTTTCAGTCCAAAAGATGAAAACTTTGGAAAGTTATAAATAATTACAAACAGGAGCTCAGCATGGAAATTCTTATGTAACTTTAACTATAGCTATTGACCATGTTCCAGTTATGAGAACAAAAACTGATCTATTGGGCATAACTGAAACCTAGCTGATAACTCTTGTAACAGGAATGTCAGTATAGGAAAGGTAAAAGGGGAAGAAAAGTGGCGTTGTACCTTAGAAATATTTACATGCTGAGGCACTATGATTAGACAAACAGTAAGTATGTTGGTAAAATTCTTTGAATAGGGCCACAATGAGAAACAGTGGGCATTTGTTAGAGACCCCTAAGAGTAGAGACTAGGAAGGTGAAATGAGACAGCTCTCAGGGTACCTGGGACCACAGGATACTGTACTCAGAAAGGCTTACCTACAGAGATCTCCACTGGGTAACAAATACACCTAGCATGTTTCAAAGAGGTTCATTAGTTATTCAGAGAAAAACTAAACGATCATAAAAGTACAGATTCCAACCAGTGGAGAAGATCCCTTGGAGGACCACAGTATAGAGCAGGGGTAGGCAACCTATGGCCTGCCTGCCAAAGGTGGCATGCGAGCTGATTTTCAGTGGCACTCACACTGCCCGGGTCCTGGCCACCAGTCTGGGGGGCTCTGCATTTTAATTCAATTTTAAATGAAGCTTCTTAAACATTTTAAAAACTTTATTTACTTTACATACAATAATAGTTTAGTTATACATTATAGACTTATAGAAAGAGACCTTCTAAAAACATTAAAATGTATTACTGACATGCGAAACCTTAAATTAGAGTGAATAAATGAAGACTCAGCACACTGCTTCTGAAAGGTTGCCGACCCCTGGTATAGAGGAACTGACAGGGAATGCCAGAATCCAGCAGTATAAAGGGACTAGATCTCAGAAAGAAGTCTAGTAAGCTGTAAATGAGAGGAAGTGTTAAAATCCACCAACATGGAACATGGCTGGGTAATTGAAAGACATGATATCTAAGGCAAACGAGACTATAACTTTGTTTAAAAAATAATATAAAGTAAAAGCAGCAGCCAGGGTGGTTTCATGAGCAATTATGTGCAATCTGAATTCAAAATAAACAAAGTACTTGAAAAAGGAAAAAAGAGGGAGACAAAGAAAGAAGTTTACAAAAGTTAATTAAAGCTGTGAATGGACAGGGAGAAGTAAGGGGAGCCAAAAGATAGAATGAAATATACTAACCCGGGGGACTAAGGAGAATAAAAATGTTCTTACAGATATATAATCAGAGTAAGTAGTCCTTGGGAGAAACTAAGTATATTAAGAAGTGAGGAAGGAGATGAAAATTACCCTAAAATAGCCAAGATAATTCACTTCTTTTTAAAGTTTGCCTTAGAAAAACATTAACAAGAAAGAAAAATTGGGAAGTAAGAAAGATATATCACAACAGATACTGACTAAAAAAGTAAGGGAATACTAAGAAAATGTGAAATACTTGTTAGCGGGGTCAGATTAGGTGCATCCAAGGATTTAGCGGAACTAACAAAAAATTATCAAACCACTCAGTTTAAAGTACTACAGGTAACTGGGGAGAGATGAGAGAAAATAAACATAGTCCCAATCTTCAAAAAAATGAAATAAGAGGCATCCTACTAATTAGCTTCCTGTCAAGTCTAAAATTCTATCCCTACTAAAATGATAGAACAAATATTAAAAGAAAAAACATCGCTAAACATTTAGAGGATAATGGTGCCATAAACAACAAAAACAGCACTGTGGAATTTCAAAACACAAATCTTGCCAGACAAACTTGTTTGGCTCTTTTAATAGGATTACAAAATTAGTTGACAGAAGTGCAGTTTTAGATATCTATTTTTATCAAGCAGACATTTTAATCAAAATGAATTAAAATAACTTGAATATGAACAACAACATGCATAGAACACTAGCTGGCTGAAAATATTAAAATACAGAGTTGGGGAAATATTTCATGGAGTACCACAAGGAATCTGCTAGTTCTGGATTTGCTAAACATCTTTGCTCATGATGTAGAACAAGAGCAACTAGGACATTATCGATCTGGAAGGAGATAGAAATACTAGTGAAGACAAAGGAAAATACAAAAGGGATATAGAGAGGATAAATATGTGGGCAGAAAACAACAAAATGTGATAGCTTGGGATAATGCAGATAAGCACATCCTTGGAAATATAACCAAAATCACAGTAATTGAAAAGAGAGGGAAAAACCAGGGAAGCAGTGCTATTATGAGAGACTCAACAGCACTGGGGGACATGAAATTAGACACAAGTTTCCAAAGCAAAAATGACCAGTGCAAATTTTGGGTTGTATACTACAGTCATCGAAGTGCAGGGAAAGAGTAGTACCATTCCCTAAGGTTCTGGTATGACCATGCACCTCATTACCAGAAAAAATACTGACAAATTATCAGGAGTTCAGAGACAAGAAAAATGATTAGAGAACTTCTAAGGAAAAATCAACAGAACTATACACAAAAAGCACCATGTTAAGACTGCAGAGTTAAAATGACCATGAATTAGGATACACAACAATTAAGGTTCCAACAACGATTTATTTGACCATACTGTACATTCTGCATGTTTTATGGAATATGTTTAAAGATACAGTTTATATTAATCTCTATACATTTAACTAAGAAAAGAAGAATGGAAAACAGTATGTGTGTTCAGTTTAGCTGAGTTATCATTGCTGGTGGAATCTTAACCTTAGTATTTCCTGGCTTTGTTATTTTAACACTGCAAGCTCAAATTTGCGTAACTGCAGGGTTGTTTTTTAAGAAAAACAGCAAATACTAAACAGCTTTGCTTAATAGTGTTAGACTTCATACAATCCAAATTAGGCTTTGAAATTTAATCCAGGCAATACCCAGATATCAGAGTGATTGGCATGGTATAAAAAAGCCACAAAAGAAATTGCCTCCTTAGCTGCTGCTGTTTATTTGATTGGAGGAAATATTTTGCAAATTGAGTTAACAGGGGAGCATTACACTTGTTTACAATGGAGAGCTGGATGAAAAAGCAGTGTATGTAGACTACTGTAGAAATACCTTGAGACTGCAACATCCATTAAGCTTTTTTCACACCCACACTGCTCTAGTCTCTATTATTAAGGCAGGATTTGAAAAAATTTTGCTGTGCATATTTCAGTGAGATGTTCACAATCTCTCTCTGCAGATTTTCCCAGGGCGCTGCTCAGGACAGGCATAGAGAACATGCAGTGATGCCACAAAATGAGCAAGGCTCTGTTATGTTCTGTGTAGACTTAAGCATGCTTAGTATCATCTGCTAAGAAGCGATAATATTTTCTTCCAAATCTAAGCTGCAGCAAATTCTGAGGGAAGGCTTTCCCCCACACTTGGAACTTCAACCACTTGTCCTGCAGTTCTGTTCAAAATCAGGATTTTCCAAAGAACCAGATTCTCTGCCACCTTCTACATAGGAAAAGTGGTTCCATCTCAATTAAAGCTTTAAGGAGTTTGGCTGAACTTTAAAAATATCCCCTTCAGATAGAGACCAAGTATTGGTAATTTCAGTATGAGATGAATGTTTCACAAAGATATGTTTGATAAGACAAGAAATTATAATGGAAGCTATATTGCAACCTTAATAATGTATGTAGGTAGAATCCACTATTGCTTGGCTAACCAACAACAGTCAGGATGGTACCATAACAACAGTCTGCAGATTTTTCAAGTTGTAAACACTAATGATGATGAATAATTTAGAGCAGTACATTGTGGCATAACTAGGAGTAATGGGATGAAAATTTTTAAAAAGTAAAATTCAAGGTGAATATCAGGAAAACCTTCCAGACAGTGAACTGTATTAAGCTGTGAAATAATCTCTTAATGGAAATGAAGTCACACACATCACTTGCTCAAAACGAGACTGGACAAAGAACCAGAGAAGAGACTGTGAGGAACAATCTGTCATTTGGACCAGCAGGATCAGCTACAGTTATCCCAATATGCAAAGGAGGCCCAGGGGATAACAGGATTGAGGATTCTACTATAAATAGGGCCCTACCAAATTCACAGTCCATTTTGATCAATTTCACTGCCGGAGGGTTTTTAAATTGGTCAATTTCACATTTCAGGTGTTTACATCTGAAATTTCATAGTATTGTAACAACAGGGGTCCCAACCATAAAGGTACCCAAAAGTGGGTTTGATTTCCCTCCCACCCCTCTCAGAGCTGCCATGCAAGGGAAGGACAAGTCCTGTATCTCCCCAGTCCAGCAGGGACTTACAGCTGGGAGCTCCCTGGTTGGGGGTGCTTCCAGGAGTAGGGGGAGGCACTCGGAGGTGGGTCTGATCTCAGCCCTGCCCCCAGCTGCCATGCAAGGGAAAGAGAAGTCCTATTGCTTCCCAACCCAGCAGGGAGGTGCAGCTAGGAGCCCCCCCTAGCTGGGGTGCTCCCAGGAGCAAGGTGATATTGGACCCACTTCCACAAGTCTCCACCAGCTGAAGGAACCTCCGGGGCTAGAGCTTCCTGCAGCAGGGGGAGGCACTCCGAGGTGGGTCTGATCTTCCTCTGAGAGCAAGAGTGGCCATGGAGGGGAAGGACAAGTCCTCTCCATCCCCCCAGGCAGGACTTGCAGCTGAGAGCCCCTTAAAAGGGGCACTCCCAGCTGCAAGGGGGAGATTAGATTTCTTGGGGGAGGACTTATTTCACATTCCATGACACGTTTTTTCACAGCTGTGAAATTGGTGGGGTCCTAACTATAAGAGTTGCCCACACCCACATTATTCCAGCATCACCTCAGGCTACTGGGGTCTGAAGGTCAGGGTTTCCTAGACAGACTGACTACTGAGGTCAAAGAATAAAGAAAAATACCTCTGCCTATCTGACCACTGTATGCAACTGTCTGCCATCCCTTAATGAAAACCTCCACCCAACTTATTTTCTCCCAGAGAATGGCAGTGATATATCTTATCATTCTTCACCCCCTGCTACTGACAGTGACTGGAACCAACATACCAAAACACTTGCTTAGATTGGTCTGCTTGTCAATGAAAACCTTGGCAGAGACGACATTCCCAAATGGCATGAACATCTGCAGCAGGTCCTGGTCCCCAAACTCCTGGGGGAGGTGGTAGATGAACAGATTGGCTCCCTCTGGACCTTCAAAACATCCATCGATTAGAAACACAAATTCAGCAAAAGCATGGAAGGTTGGGCCTTAATCTCGAATCAGAGACCCAAGAGCCGTTCAATATAATTAACTCTGCCCTCTTCTCCCAGAGAAAGCAGTAAACCGGACCATCTTGATTTCAAAATAAAACAACATGGTCTGTTGCTGGCATCAAATATTAAAGTGATTTTAGCTCCTTCCCCACTGTCTTTTCTCTGATTACTACACTTCCGGCCATCACATTGAAGTCAACATTGGCTCAGCAACACAGATCTCCTTGTTTGCTGCTGCACGGGAGACCTATGGGTATGAATCAGCCTAGGGTGCTAACTAAAACAAAACAGATACTTATGCCAAGTCTGCAGCATGAGGAAACCAGCCACATTGAATACAAAGACTAAAATGCTCCTGATATCCTGTATACTGGCAATGCCCTAAAACTCTCAGGTCCCTGTTCCTTGCTTCCGAGTCAATCCTCCTACTCATTCCACCTGCTGCCCACATCACAGTCCCATAGTCCACAGTCTTTCACTCTACATGCTAAATTAACTCAGAATCTGAAGTGTCAAAATACCAGCGACAGGGACTGTTCAGGGTGTTAACAAAAGGAAGAAATACAAGCAATAAACTTAAATTAAGAAAAGAAATATCCCTGATAGTGACACATATCAGGCTGTGGCAACACGTCCTGGCAAAGAATGTTTAAAACTGAACAAAGCACCAGAGAAATCAACTATATGGCACAATTCTGCTGTGGTCCCCCCGAATAGAGGAACTATAAGAGAATTTTCACTCCAGCTTCTGTGATTCTAGGAAGGCAAATGCTGTGCATGTGGTATGTGCATAAGCTCAGGGCTTACTGTTCCTCAAACCCCACTCAAGTCCTCTGCATAACTTCCCACCTACCTTCTTTTTGACTTCCTGCTGCACCAATACTCTGTTGTGTTAACAGACTCTGGCTGTAGAGAGTGGGCAATGCGGCAGCAGCGTATTGCTGAATCCCAGAGTACGCCTGAGTAAGGGCCTCCATTGTGCTACCCGTGCCATTTGAGAGGCCACCGCTGCCAAGTCCACCATTTAAGGCTGCCATCCCTATGCAAGAAAAGTGAAATGAAGATTTAATAATTGAGCGGTGTGTCTGAGCCAATGCTAGTCAACTTTCAATACACTTCACTGCTGTCAGAAGCAAGCAACGGAGAACAGGCAGGGATAAACAGAATAGCTTATCCAGGAAGCACTGGCACAACTACAGGAATTATAAATCAGTCGTTTTTCCATCCCCTCACTACATAGAGCTTACCTGCTAAAGAGCTGACATTGAGGCCTGCTGTAGCACCTGCTAACGTCTGCAGCGCTCCAAGGGAGGCCATTGGGTTAACAGAGGAGCTGCTACTCGAGCTAGGTGAGGAACCTGCTATTAAAATGAGAGAATTAAACACCAAACAATAACTTCTGCCCTTTATCATTCAAATCCCTCGTTAACCCATTTTTTCTACAATGCTAGTAACTAGTAACAAGTAACTGGTCAACCAATAATGACTACAGCAGGGCAGTTGAGGACAGTTTACATTAAAAAACGAACTAACAAGCTATGACCAGTCAACCCACTGATTGATGTGCATATATGAGGAATCCCTTTCCCGCATCTTTTAACTGTTCTTGTCTTTTCATAGCAAGAGCTCTTTGGGGACAGGGACTATCTTTGTGTTTGTGTACAGTACCCAGCACATTTTGGATGCTACTTAATATAAAATAAGAACAACACAGTTAATAATACATTCGCTGCAGAGTATCTAAGCCAGGCCTGGATGCAACCAAAGCATGATAACCAGCTGGGGTCTCCACCCGAATAATAAAAAAAATCAGTAGTGCTGCAGTGTGGAATAAAATAAGTATCTGAGACTGTATTACTATCAATCACATGCAAGAGGAGAGAGAGAAATCCTGAAGAGATTAAAGAAGGCTCCAGTCAGACTGAACACGAGGTTTTCCCTTACAGATAGAGCATGAAGAACAGATGCCTAGAATCTATTCTGGCAACTGAAATCATTTTCCACTATGGAATTCCTGCTGCAGCAGCTGGGGCTGAGGTCAGGGCCAGGAACAAGTCAGAGAACAAATATCTCCAACACAAAAGGTATCCTCCTCCATCACAAGAGTGTGATTGCTAATTGTCCTTTTAAGCAAAGAATCAAACAGATTATTTATTAACCAGGCATGATATCTAACACACTCACACTCCACACTGAACCCAATTCAACAACAGATAGAGTTAGTCACAACAAACTGGATAAGGCAGCTGATAGGAAGCACCCTGTCTCTTTCAGGTCAATAGTTTCTGAAAAGAGAGAGATTTGCAGGGGAATAGAGGTTCAAACCATAGGTCACTGTATAGGTCTCAGCACTGGTGAGAAAGAAGAATCATTCCCTGTTATTATAGAGGCATCTCAGAGCCATCTTTTTGGATGTGACAGATCACAAGCGTACACAGGCTGACAAGCATCAGTGAGCAACAAGTGCTGTGACATTTTAGCATATTCTACTCAGTTAATCTCTTATGTTTCTGTTGCATCTCAACCAAAATGTTCTCAATGTGGTTTACATACTATTAAAGCTGACTGAAGTTTTTCAAATTTTTGAAAAAATATTTCGTAATTGTCATAATTATATTTCATCCAAATCTATTCTACACAATTTATACATTAATAATTTCACCTGTCATCTGACACTCAGCCACTTCTTGGGTGGTATATTAGCTATTTAAGAGGGTACAGCAAAGCTACAAAACGTTTTAGGGCAGAAATAAGGAATCCTGTAGCCAATAAAAACTGTAGGGGAACAAAGGAGATCAGAATTTTAAAATCTGGATTTCATTTTGGCCATACCACCTGGTCGACAAGACTACTCGTTATAAAAGTTCCAGAGAACCTTTGGAGTCTAGTTAGAACCTCAGTTTTACATCTCAAGTAAAAGAATCCAACAACAGTATCCCTTCCATAATGCTAAGCTGGGTTACTATTTCCATACTGACTTGGAGGGAAGAGGGCCACCTAACAGATGATTATTATTTGAGCAAAGCTAGTATGGTTAGCGCTATACAATGCGGAGAGAAATTTGTGATCTGTTCCACAAGTTGACAGACAAAACAGACGACATACCAGTTGGCTAGACGAAGATCCAAGTTCAGAAATGGTGCTAATTGTTGTGTCGTGTCTAAAATGAGATTTACTTCTACAATGGTTAACTACTTAAAAGCTTTGTAGAAGAATGTGCCACAAGGCAGGATCTGAACAGTCTTTTGGAGCACAAGAAAGAGATTATTTTAAGAACAAGGAGTAGCACAAAAAAAGGAATGAAGCCAAGAGTGGAGAAGGATACAGAGGGAACAGACATGAGAGAAGGGAATGGATGCTTTGTCTATATAAAAAAACAGCACCAGTTTAATTTAAGGTGTAATTTTAAACCAATTTGAGTGCAAAAGATTGTGTGGACATTTATTTCAGTTTAGCTTAGTCAATTAGGATCTGTTTAAACTAAATCAAAATAACCCCTCAAACTGAGATAAGTGAGCCCACAAGGGGGTTTTCACTGGTTCAACTAAACTGATAGTAAAAACAAATTTAAATTAAATCAGTGTACATTTCCCACATAAACAAGGCCAGGGTGAAGGCAGGGAGCAGTGGAATAGAATTACGGAGAAATGTGAGCAGAGATGTAGAGAGTGGTGGTGTTGTGCACAGCTTCAAAGTGAGGACCATGAGCTTGAATTTAACATGGAAAAAGGGAAGCCAGGAAAGGGCTCTAAATAAGAGACTAGCGTGGCCTGAGAGGTGTGAAAATTACTAACACTATTTAGGTTTTACTACTACACTTACTATTTGTATTGCAGTAGTGCCTAGAGGCCCCAGTTCCATTGTGCTATGCACTGTGTAAACATATAACGGACAGTCCCTGCCCCAAAGGGCTTACAGTCTAACAAGTACCACTAACTAGGCCCATTCCATTTAGCGTGGAGAATCTGAAGAGATCACAGCCTGTAGTGGCAAGGTTGTAGGTAATCCTCCCACTGAACTCACCACAGGTGATCTTCTCAAAGACCCTTCCAGTGACAAATGCAAGGAAAAAAAAGGAGGAGAATACTGGAGATCAACTGATATGCCAGTGGTGTCAAGACTCAAAGTTCTGTGATTAATTGTGAGGAGACATACCATGACATCGAATGTTGTTTATAAGGCTTTACTTCTGCTTTTTTCAAAAGAATGACAGTAAATGGCATATAAGCACAGTACAGCACAGGATTAAAACTGAGCCAGATTTTGCCAGGTCAACAACCTCAGCAATCTTCTTGGTGCTGCTATCTTGTTCTCCAGAATCACAACTGTAATTTAAGTCTTTAGCCTTTGCAGTTACGTAGAAATCCATGAAAACATGAAGTGTAACTGATGCAGTAATGTCTGCCTGAGTCTGCAGAGAGCCTGAAACAATAGCTTTAAGAGATGTGAATTGCCCCATACATCTCCTTGGGATGGCCACTCAGATGTCCAACAATGATCATTTAAATATCAACATTTAACTATATTACAGTAGAACCTCAGGAATTATGAACACCTTGGGAAAGGATTACCCTCCACTCCCATCCTGATTTTTCACATATGCTGTCTGGTCACCCTAATTATACTGTATGCTATTAAAGCACAGAAGAAAGGATACGGAGAATCAGAGATCTGCAGAATCTCCTCTGAGTGGCATCATCTCATTTTGGCACCAGGAGTGGATGGCACTTGAGAGAAAACGACTGTTTTTTCCTTCCAATATGACTCATGGAAAAGGCCAAAGGACAGGAGCAAAGCCCTGGGATGCATCTGAGCCTCATCAAGTGGATGGTATTCCTGCAGAACATCTAAGGTCCACTGAGGGGAAGCCAATTCTAGAGAGCCCTGTGTGGCACTGAAACCCTACAGCCTAGTCCCATTAAGCAGCAAAGACCAGATTCTATTCTGGTGGTAGATATGGGGCCAGGGATGGCCACTACTCTGCTCTGCTGAATGGAGGCTCTCTGCAGAGTCACACAAACACCACTGTACCAGTTACACTAGGGTTACATTCAAGATTTTTCTTCCTCTACAGGTGAAGACTGGAAACATGTTTTTAATGAAAGCTTAAATTCTGACATCTTCACAACTCTGGGAGTCAGGGCTTAGCTGTGTGTGTATATACACACACCTTACTTTAAATCTTACTGAGTAAGAACCAAACCTGACTACCCCAACAGAGCCTGTGTGATCATATTTTGAACATCTGCACAATCTGTTGTGTGTGTAATCTCATTTTGGCATCTCAAATGGGCTGATCTTGAGAAAGTACAACTATTCCCCTTCAGTGCAAGGAAATATCTATGTTCTTAGACTATGTTCACATACATGTTTTTATCTAGGGAGGGACTGAAGCAGAGGGCCTTGGGAATTCTCTCTCTCTTCTCTTCTCTAATAGCTTGAACTCTTTGATATGGATTTTAGAGTAAACATTTTTACTATAGAGTAATGTGACAGGCAGTCAAAGTAACTAAAAGAGTAACTGTCAACTTTGGTGAACCACACCTCAGTAAAAAAAAATTTATGAGGGACAACTTCTCTGACAACAGGTGTTCTCTTGAAGGCCCTCTGAGCTTGAATCTTCCTAAGGGACTTCCATAGTTAGGGGAAGCCTTCTGATTTAAATCAAAACCAAAGGTCCACAATTTAACTTCTGACCCTGCAACATGAGGTTTCCCAACCAAAGTTCCCATAAGTCTCTTTCTCCAACACTAGCCATCTGGGCCTGCTGAGCAGTATGTATCTGAATTAGCACAACAGTAGACTGGTCTGGCAGACAGGGGTAAGATTATCATCTCTACAGACTGTATATTAGAGCTGGATGAGCAATTAGGCCTTTCCATGAAAAGAAAAACCCTCTTGCTAGAGACCAGTAAAGTACAGTCCTCTCCCTAACCCTATGAATATTAATGACGGTCAACAGTGGTTGAAATCATGACAATCCAAAGCAAGAAATGGGCTCTATAAATAAAGGGACCTTTTTCTTTTTCTGTGTCAGTGGTTTAGAGTAGGCAGAAGCAGCTGGCCCAGACAAAATTTTGGCTTACACTGGTACTAAAATAGAGCTTGGCTCATATAATCTAGTTTGGGTGTATGTTTTTGCTTTGCCATTTGTTATCTTTGTTAATTTGGATGTCTAGATAATCACACTTAACAAAAAGTTAGCAAGACAGTGCTTAAGGAGATCTTAGATGTTCTAATCTCCCTGGTATTATACCCATATTAAAGATATCGGAAAGAATAAAAAAAGGGTAAGGAGAACAAAACTTTGTCTGTATTTGCATCCCTGCATGAGCAGCTGTATGAGATAACGTCTCCTCTCCCTAGCCACTCAACAAAACATACTGGAAATTAGAGCTATGTTTGTTTTAGAGGAAACTGTGTTTGCTCCTCAGGATTTAATGAAGATAAATAAAGCTGTGTGTGGATTTTCTTGCATACATGTGCACTACTCCATGTTCAAGGGCATGTCTATTGCAAGAAAACTTGGGAGAGGCCAAAAACTCTACAGCATCCGCCTAAAATGCTGCTTGAGTAGTGATGGACATGTGACCTGCATGTACTAGCAATGACTAGAGAGATGCTGACTTCCTGTTTTATGGCAATCCCAACACTTTCTTTTACTCAAGATTAAAGTAAGCCCCTGGAGAAAATAAACTCTTCACACTAAAGCATTTGCTGGCAAAAGTATACCTAGCTTAACAAATACTAGAGAACTTCATTGGACAGTGAGCAAAAAGACCATTTCTACTGGTTACAACTGCCTTAATAAGAATACACAGAGCATTAACTATGGACTGAGAGAGAGAGGGTGGCATAAAAGGACTCCCGAGCTGATCTAAGCCATGCAATAATTCACTATGCAACAAATGGCCTTCTTACCTGAACTGGTGAGCACACTTAGGGGACTGCTGGAAGAAGTGAGTGCAGCGGTGCCACTTGGTGTATTCTGAGCTGCACTGGCTGCAGCTGCTAATGCAGCCAGGTTCTGTAACTGCATCGCATTCAACCCTGCAACACATTAAAGAATGCACAGGATTTCTGCTCTGATATCATTGTCCATTCAAGCAAATTGGACCAGCAGCCTCCCCTACTCTGCATGGGGAACAATGGCAGCTGGGAGGAGCTATCCCATCTTGTTACAACAGATAAAAAGTTCCCATCTAGCCATAAAGGAAACAGGTCATGATCCCTCTGGACCTGTTTATGAATCCCAGTGGGTCCCAACTCCATGGTTCACAATTCACTATAGAAATTCCCAGACAATCAGGGCTCTTTCCCCAGAAGACCCAGCACATCAGCTACAGCCAAGGGTGCAACAGGTAAGCCAGGGCCTTCCGGCCCACCTGTACCTAACCCTCAGGCCCAAAGGAACTTGCCTGGGACCAGTGACCTCCCTACACACACTCTACATAGTAACAGCAGCAGCCAGGACAGTCTGCTGAGTCTCCAGACATAAATCATTCACGCAACACTGGCATAACTGCTGTATTGTTGCTGCTTGTCAGTCTCCCTTCATCCCACTCCTTTTCTACTTCACTAATCCTTCAGGTGCCCAATCCAACTTTCCCTATATATTTTGCTTCTCACCCACGTTTCTTCTGCCCATCTTTTACCTACTCCTCCAATCCCTTCCTCTCCCCTCATGTCAGCCCCAAGTAACTCATTCCCAAAACCCACATGAATATAAAACTAAGTTATGTTCTTGTTTGTCTTACACTTGCACTCAGATGCCCGAGTCAGGTTTGGTGCCTCATTGTGCTGGGTGCTGTGCAAGTACATGGTAACACATACTCCTTGCCCCAAAGAACTCAGTTCAAGTTGTTTTTTTAAATACAAATATAGAAACATCTTTTAAAAAGTGCACATAGAACAAACGTGACATACACATCAATTATCCTCCTGATCCCTTGTATTTCTTGGGGACAGGTGCTAAGCAGTTTGTCCCATTTACATTGTAATTACCAGATGGCATTCACCCAAGAGTTCTGAAAGAACTCAAATGTGAAATTGTGGAACTATTAACTATGGTTTGTAACCTGTCCTTTAAATCGGCTTCTGCACCCAATGACTGGAAGATAGCTAATGTAACGCCAATATTTAAAAAGGTTAGAGGTGATCCCGGCAATTACAGACTGGTAAGTCTAACGTCAGTACCAGGCAAATTAGTTGAAACAATAGTAAAGAATAAAATGGTCAGACACATAGAAGAACGTAAATTGCTGGGCAAAAGTCAACACGGTTTCTCTAAAGGGAAATCATGTCTTACTAATCTATTAGAGTTCTCTGAAGTGGTCAACAAATATGTGGACAAGGGGGATTCAGTGGATACAGTGTACTTAGATTTCCAGAAAGCCTTTGACAAGGTCCCTCACCAAAGGCTCTTATGTAAATTAAGTTGTCATGGGATAAGAGGGAAGATCCTTTCATGGATTGAGAACTGGGTTAAAAAGACAGGGAAAAAGGTAGGAATAAATGGTAAATTTTCAGAATGGAGAGGGGTAACTAGTGGTGTTCCCAAGGGTCAGGTCTAGGACCAATCCTATTCAACTTATTCATAAATGATCTGGAGAAGGGGGTAAAAGTGAGGTGGCAAAGTTTGCAGATGATACTAAACTGCTCAAGATAGTTAAGACCAAAGCAGACTGTGAAGAACTTCAAAAAGATCTCACAAAACTAAGTGATTGGGCAACAAAATGGCAAATGAAATTTAATGTGGATAAAATGTAAAGTAAAATGCACATTGGAAAAATAACCCCAACTATACATACAATATGATGGGGGCTAATTTAGCTACAACTTAATCAGGAAAGAGAGATCTTGGAGTCATCATGGATAGTTTTCTCTGAAAGATGTCCACGCAGTGTGCAGCAGCAGTCAAAAAAAAACAGGATGTTAGGAATCATTAAAAAAGGATAGAGAATAAGATGGAGAATATCTTATTGCCCTTATATAAATCCCATGGTACGCCCACATCTTGAATACTGCATACAGATGTGGTCTTCTCATCTCAAAAAAGATATACTGGCATTAGAAAAGGTTCAGAGAAGGGCAACTAAAATGATTAGGGGATTTGGAACGGGTCCCATATGAGGAGAGATTAAGAGGCTAGGACTTTTCAGCTTGGAAAAGAGGAGACTTAAGGGGGGATATGATAGAGGTATATAAAATGAGTGGTGTTGGAGAAAAAAGTGAATAAGGAAAAGTTATGTACTTGTTCCCATAATATAAGAACTAGGAGCCACCAAAGGAAATTAATGGGCAGCAGGTTTAAAACAAATAAAAGGAAGTTCTTCTTCACACAGCGCACAACCTGTGGAACTCCTTGCCCGAGGAGGTTGTGAAGGGTAGGACTATAACAGGGTTTAAAAAAGAACTAGATAAATTCATGGAGGATAAGTCCATTAATAGCTATTAGCCAGGATGGGTAAGGAATAGAGTCCTTAGCCTCTGTCTGTCAGAAGGTGGAGATAGATGACAGGAGAGAGACCACTTAATCATTATCTGTTAGGTTCACTCCCTCTGGGGCACCTGGCATTGGACACTGTTGGCAGACAGGATACTGGGCTGGACGGACCTTTGGTCTGACCCAGTATGGCCATTCTTACGTTATGTAATGGATTAAACACTACACATATGCTACAGCTAGTGCAGAATGCAACAGCTTGCAGCATTATCTCCAGAAAATGTAAACAAACTTGTTTGTCTGAGTGATTGGCTGAACAAGTAGTAGAACTGAGTGGACTTGCAGGCTCTAAAATTTTACATTTCTTTATTTTTGGATTCAAGTTTTTTTGTACTTAATTCTATATTTGTAAGTTCAACTTTCATGATAAAGAGATTGCATTACAGTATTTGTATTAGGTGAACTGAGAAATACTATTTCTTTTATTTTTTTTTTTACAGTGAAAAACACTTGTAATAAAAAATAAATATAAAGTGAGCACTGTATACTTTGTATTCTGTGTTGTAGTTTAAATCAATATATTTGAAAATGTAGAAAACATCCAAAAATATTTAAATAAGTGGCATTCAATTATTGTTTAACAGCACAATTAATCGCGATTAATTTTTTTAGTTGTGCAATTACTCAAGGTACATTTTTTTAATCGCTTGACAGCCCTAGTAATTTTTTGCTTCCACAAGATGGAGCAGATTGGTACCTGACAGGTTCATGTCTCTAACTAAGAGCTGTGAAAAAACCTAGAATGGATAGACTTGACTTTATGTACCTTAGAGTCAGAGCCTAGGGTGAGAACTAACATACTGGCTTTAAGTCCAACTTTCTACAAGATGCAGAAGGGGCTACAATATACTATTTTCCATAAGCTCCTTCTCATTAATGTATTACAGTTAAGTGATGCGCACACACAAATCAGGACATTCAAAATTAATTCACATTGTTAACTTGGCCTCTATTCACATAGTGTTTTGCATGACTGTACAGTATATGGAGATAATTTTAATGGCTTAATATGTCTGTGCCACGCTGGGACCATAACTTTCGCTTTCCTAACTGTTGAATTTAATGATAGATCTATTAACAGCTTTCAACATGGTTTATTATGACATGTAGCCTCCAGACTGCAGGATCTGGCAGGGTGGCTGATGGTACTAAGATGGTTTTCATTATTTTTCTTCTTCCATGAAGGCACTGGCTGTCAAACCACTTTCAGTCACAATTCAAGATCCTTTTCAATATCTACAAATCCCTAAATGGCCTTTGATTCAGCTCCCCACAGAACTCTTCTTTATGACTCCGCTGAAGTAGCTGCAATTGGTGTGAATCCTGGCTTACAGCCCCCAGTGAGGAATTTGGCTCATTTTATTAAAACACAAAAGACATTTCCCTCCTCTGCACCTGAATTAGCTCTACAGAGAGATATCAGACAGGTGACTCAAATGCATGGGCAGCAGATATCCTGAATGAAAGGCCACTTTTACAAGTCACCTTTCTTACAATAGCATTTTCTACATTTTATCCATTTAAATTCTTTCTTACAAGAAAAGAATTTAAATTAAAAGTCTCAGAGAATGTTCTATCAATTAAATATATGCAGTAGTGTTTATTTCAACATGTGATGCTTCAGACACATCCCTACTTTCAAGAAAATCTACAGTTCCATGCCTCTCTGCTCATGAAAGAAGACAAATATTTACTCAAAAACATGCCCACCAGAGGTAGGGTGGATCCTGAGAGCACACTGCAACTTCCAGGGAACCACTGCTAACTAAACTCAAAGGAGAACATCCTCGCACGCAGGTTTGTAACTGCAGGGCTGGGTACCTCATAATCCCTCTCTTTCCTGTGCAGTGGTGAGTAACTCAGGACTACTCTTCATAAAGGAGGCAGATATGTCAGCAGCCCTCTGGCTTCCTTCCCTACTAGATCACAACTGCCTCTCCTCTATTTTTGGTATGGAACCTGTCTTCAGGTGAAACACTCACCTCCCATTGGATGGAGACTGCTCAATGTGTTCAAGTTCCCAGATGAGGCAGCTGCTGTCTGCTGAAGGAGCTGCAAATAAAGCTAGACATTACACCAAAAAACAAAATAAGAGTGAGAGTGAGGGCTGGCTCTGCTTCTGGGAGAAACTGCACCACACCACAGCCAGAGCGCCGCCATAAGGAGAATTCTCATTGCCCATGCATCATGCTACAGCCAAAGCAACAGCATAAGAAGAATTCCTCACATTCACTACAGTCAGAGCACCGTCATAATGGGAATCCCCAATGCTCACGCACCACGCCATAGCCAAAGATCATCATAAAGAAAGCTTTCTCCATATACTATGGGCAGAGTACTGGCACAAAAGGAATCCACATCATCCAGGCACCCTGTCCAAAAGACTGGCATAGGTGTGTGGGTGTGTAAGGAGAATCCTCTTTAAGCACCACAACCAGAGTGCCACCGCTAAGGGAATCCCCCTTCATGCCCCACACTACAGCTAGAGTGCTAGCACAATGTGATTGCCAACCACACAAAGACATAACACTGAAGCCAGAGTGCCAGTGTGTGGGGAATGCCCTCCACATTCTTCAGCTACAGCAAGAGCACCATCATGAGGGGAATGCCCATCATGTACTGACTGAGCCACAGCCAGAATGCCATTTAGGGGGAATTCCTGTCCTTTTCTTCATAGCTAGAGTGCTGTCACAGAGAAACCCCACTTCAACAAATCCAAAGCAATAGCACAAAGGGAAATTTCCTCCACCTCCTGCATTACATCACAGCCAGAACGAGGTGAAAATTTCATCCTTCTCTACCCCCCACACTGTAACAGCATGAGGAGAATCCCTCACCCCTTGAAGTCCCACACAAGAGCCAGAGCAGTGATGTGAGAGACACTTCTCCCCTTTGAACCCAGCAAAGCCAAACAACTGAGAAAACTGGTGACAATAAGCTTGAAGAATAATTTAGTTTGTCATTTTTTGTTATAAAATGCTATATATGCTGTACCACTATTCACTACATCTAGTCTCTGCCTGCCAGTTTGTTGGGGTTTTAAACTGTGAGCTCCTTGAGGTAGGGATCAGACATTCTTTTCTGTTTGTACAGCATCTAAGACATTGGTGGGTGTCACTGAAAATAAAAAGAGTAATGTAATAAATGCTGGAGAAAAAAGAATGGGAGATGAATACAACTTTGATGGCAGACAGAACTGAAAAGGGCTTGAAATTACATATATGTAAAGTACTCAAAAGAAGCTAACCTAAGGAGAAAATCTTCCCAGTAGGTGACTTTGGGTAAGTTACAGTATTTCTATGCCTCAGTTCCCCATCTGTAAAATGGGGAATAACATTACTTCCTTCACAGGAATGTAGTGAACATAAATACACTGAAGATTGTTACATGCTCAAATAGTACGGTGAGGAGGCCTATATAAGCATCTTAGATAGGCAGATTGGTAGAACCCACACAGGAAACTCACTGCTAAGTATTGGGGTCCAAGTGTGTTCAGACCAGCCAGGTTTCCCCATACAGAGGCAGCGCTTATCTGTTGCATCTGCTGCTGGAGTTGCTGAGCAATACGTTTCTGCTCTTTGTCCTTCTGCGTATCTGCAAATTTCACCACAATGGGTGAAGAGCAACCCTGCAAATAGCAGTTCACATGGTTACAACCTCCCAAGCAACTGCATAAATATGACAAAAAACTATGTGAATGGCATGCTCTCCGCCCCGCACATATGAAGGTGCCCTTCCTACCTCAAATGTTCAAAATCTTAGCTGCTTTTCACTCTAGTTTGTATTGACTTTTGCTATTTGCTAAAATATTTAATAAATCTTTCAGTCCAAGACCCACTGTCCGGAAAACTAACTCCAAAGCTCCCCTCTCCCCCCAGTCATCAAGCTTTATGATCTCTGTGTGGTGCAGCCTATCCCCAATCTCCAAAAGAGATTTATCTTACCTCCATGGTCTGTGCTTGGTGCATTGCTTTGATTGCTGTTTGTGCCATGGCTCTTGTTGTAAAAGTCACAAATGCACAACCTGGGGAGAGGGCAGAAAGAATCGAACTCACCCCCAGATTCATTTCAACAACTGAAGGCGAAGGAAAATGCCCCCGGGGCTTAAGCACCCTACCAATCACAAATATAGCTGAAGTATGATCTTGAGGTGCAGGGGAAAGAGTCCAGAGGAACATCTTGAACTGTCACGGAAGCTTTGTGCTTACCTCGGCTCAGGCCATCTGGGCCCCGTAATATCCTGCATTCCTCAATCTGCCCAAAGGAGGAGAACATCACCCGAATGTCATTTTCATTGCACTTCTTGGAGATCATCCCAATAAACAGCTTTCTATCTTCCACTGCTGAGGAATCAAAGGAAAGAAGCTTTGACATTACAGTAACATAGCACTCACATCAAGCAGGGAACTCCAGAGCTCTCATTGTTTCAGTAGGCCTTCTTCATATTACCCAGCTACTCTAGTGGTTGAAATCAGAAGCTGAAGGAGCAGTGTTCCTGCAATAAGAGATACTCAGGGTGACAAAGCACTGAGTATCAACTCAGAGAAAGAGAGAGGTTAAAGGGATCAGCAATTAGATTGAGGAAGACTAGTTCTTCTCATTTAGTCAAACCTCTCTCCTCCTCATCTGACAGTGCGGGACTGTTCCCTACAGTAGAAATCTCTAGGGATTTGTCCAGTCAAATCCCACCTATTCCAAGTAATGAGATTTTACTCATTTAAGAGAATGCACATAGAACATTTATAACAAAGCTGAAAGGAGCCTACAAGTGTTTTATGTTTTAATTACATTAATAAATAATAATGTGCTGAATGCTTGCTCCTCCCTTCCAAGTCTTTTGAATGTGGGGGATTGAACTGAACTCTTCCCACAGAGAGAGCTTTGTTGAAGGAGATATAGATGTATTCGCTCATTCTGCCATGCCCGCTACTGTTCTGGGTGGTTCTGCAGTGCCTGTCCTCAGTTTCCCTTCTCCATGGAACTCCTCAATACAAGTCACATATTAGCACTCCTTCTCAGGCACTAGTTTGTTAAAATGAGAACTTAAAAACAGTCTTTCTTCCCAGACTCTTGCTGGTGTCACAGTTCTACCTCTCTGAGGTCTAGCTATTTCACAGTTTCTACTCCAGGGAAATCTGCATCACTGTGCTTGCGCAGAATTCATGGCCCTCACAGATTTCTTTGTCTCCCTGCAAGAGCAGTTATGCACTCCCTTCCTAGCAGTGAAGGCAGGTTGGATTGGGCACCCAGAGCAGACGGTAGAGTCGTAAATTTCCATGGGGGTGGGGGTGTTGGGCAGTCGTGTGAGAGAGAGAGAGAGAGACAGACATTCTGTCCCTCTCACTTGCTATTGTGGTACCCTCGGCGTGAAGGGGCAGGGCTTTGGAGTTTTTCTGAAGAGGTAAGCATGGGGCAGGCTCTGTTCCCTCAGGCAGAGCAGAATGCAGCAGCCTGCCTGCTTAGTGAATTGTTCCATTTTTCTAAGTGAATTCCCCCAGGTGCATAAAACAGGTGTGAAAATTTTAAGGCTTCTTTACATTGCCAGAGTGGTGCAAAGGAGCTTTACTGTAAGCAACAGTATGGCCCTATAAATGCTTATGGTGCTTTAGTGATTAAAACTGGTCTAAATTTTGGACTGAAAAAAAATCCTATCAAAATGTGCTCCATTAACTGTTTGTTACTGACCTTTTGGAGATGGTCAGTAGCCAGTATAAACTGTGAATCTGAATCCCCAGCCCTCACTTGCTCTTCAGTTGCCTATGATGCAACACTGAGCATATGGCTGCATTTTTGTTGTCTAATAACCAGAAGTAAAGGGTCAATTACTATTAGACAATGCGGGTTTGGTGATTTCCTCCAATGCTCCCCACTCCCATTCTCCATCCATTGTATTGTAGTTCAAATAAATTACCAAAATAATTGAAACCAGCTTGATTATATTGTGTTATTTTGACAAAAAAATGCAGAATTTTAAAATATTGTGCACAGAATTTTTAATTTTTTGGCACTGAATTCCTCCAGGAATAAGTTTCAAACAGTCTCTCTCTTCCCAGTTTCTCTCTGGGCACAGCTCCTCTCTTCTGAGGTCTGTCTTCAATTGTCTGCAAATAGTCTCTCTAGCTATTCCCCCTACTCTCTCCTCTTTAGAGTCTTGGTGTTACTCAGGCGCTCTATCCTGGGTCTGTAGTCTCTAAACTTTCAGGCTGCTCCTTGGAGCCTTACCAGACTGCTTCTCTCAGAAACTCAGCCCCAGCTCTCCAGCTGAGGTCCTGGCTGTCTCCAGAGGCACTCTGTCATTGCTCCTGACTCTTCTGAGTTCTTCTCAACCCTGTTTCTATAGTCCTTCCTAATTCCCTCCCCGCAACTGGGATCAATTTTAAGTAAGTCCTCTTATAGAGGACAGTTAATTTGCCCAGGGGAAGACATTTCCCCATACTTGTCAGTTAGTGGATGGTTTATGATCTAAGCCATTGGTTTTCAAGCTTTTTTCACTTGTGGACCCCTACAAAATTTCAAATGGAGGTGCAGACCCCTTTGAAAATCTCAGACAAAGCCTGAAGACCCCCAGGGGTCTGTGGACCACAGGCTAAAAACCACTGCTCTAAGTCAACAGGGTATGATATTCCTTTTTTTTTTCTTTTATCTTATCTAATGTAACTGTAGATGCGTTCATTATCTATGTAACTGTCTACTCCTTTTTTGACTCTTACTAAGCTCTTGGACTCAGTAATAAATAACCTATGGAGCTCCTGTAATTAGTTATGTATTATGTGAATGCCCCACAAAAAAACCCAAGACCAAAATCATAGACACATCCCTATTTGTTTTATCAGTTATAAATTTGTTAGTTTACAGTTTTATCAAATGTCTCCTTGTTCTTGCATTATAAGAGAGGGTAAATACAATTTACTTTCTTGTTACTATTTGTTATTTTATGCACCTCTATCATGTTTCCGCTCATTTACCTCCTCTCCTAACAGTCAATCTTCTTTTCAATTTCTTTCTTAATACAGCAGTCTTTCCATACATCTACTCAATCTCGTGGTTCATCCCTAAATCTCCTCTATTTCTGCCAATGTTCCTTCAGAGACAGGTGATAAGAATCCAACATAGTATCCCAGATGAGCACATATAATGAATTTAGATAGTCGTACTGTAATCCAAGCTAATCAGAAGAGTTCACTTTTTTTTTGCAAATTTTTTTTATTAAAATTAAAAACAATTTTCATTTCAGTTTTTGAAAAAGAACAATTTTAATGTATTCAAATTTTTTCATGAACATTTTTATTCAAAAATTCTTTTTTGTTTTCCTGAAAAAAACAAACAAACCTGTTTTTAGTCTGGAAATTTTCATTTAAAGACAGAAAATTTTGAAAAACCCCAAATTTCCTTTAAAAATTTTCATTTCCAATAAAAGACCATTTTAGACGAAAAAATTTTCATTAGAAAAATTCTGAACAGCATTAATTATATTTTAGCAAATTTTCTGTCCCACTCTTTTTGCATCCTAACATTCTGTTTGCTTTCTTCACTGTCTCTGTGTACTGAGTAACTGTTGAGTTATCTGCTATCACACTGCCCATTTTTTTTTCACGTACAAATTTTGCTAGCTCATTGCTGACCTGCTTTCCAGACAATAAATATATTAAACAATACCAAACCTAGTATGGAACCTCAAGGTATCCCACTGTTAGCCTTTTGCCACTTTGAAAATTGACCATTCATCCCTAACTCCTTGATTGTCTTTTTGACAGTTTCTAACCCATGGCAGAACTTTCTCTCTCACCTCATGACTAGACACCGATAACTTTCTGAAACATTTACCTTTGGGCCTGAAACTATTTTCTGACAGGACTCTAACCTGACGGTGACTTTGCATACCAGAGAGAGAGTTTGAGCACACAAAGTTCAGCTGATTTTGTAAATGAGAGAACAATTCATTTCTCATAAATAAATTATGGCTCCCTTTTTCTGAATTTCTCTAGTGCTGAAACAATGAGGCATTTAAATGTGGCCTATAACTAGCCACCAGAGCATCCTGGTGAAATTTGGTCTTGATTTGATTGAATTAAACAAAGCCCCCACGTAATCTACTGTGATCTGAACCTAAATTTTGCAGAAAGGTTCTGCTGCACTCTGAAGGAAATTCTTAAAATTCTGCACAAGCTTCAGAGAATTTTTAAAACAGATGATGTTATTGCGCTAAATATGAAAATGGATAACAACATAGTAGCCCCATATTATTTACTATGGTATAGTCACACTGTATTTTATGCTGCCCTTACATATTCAGTTTATTATATACCACAGATTGTCATCTTTAAGTTAACAAGCCATTTAGCTGAACAGAGCAGGTCATGTTTTTCAGGGCTGTTGTTATAGGCCAGTGGTCCCCAACCTTTTCGTCTGCGGCCACCAGACGAAGGACCGTGGCGGCGGTCAAGCATCCACCAAAATGCCACAGAAAGTCGGTGGTGACGCCTCTGGATGATGTTGCTTGTTGGTGGCGAATTTGGCGGCATTTCGGTGGATGCTTGACTGCCGACCAGGACTCGGGCGCATTCTGATGCCCCCGTGGGCACCATGGCACCCATGGGCACCGCGTTTGGGAACCCTTGTTACAGGCTGTCTGAAAACAAGCAGAAATCATTCCAGTACATTATATTTTCAAGGCTTTCTTCACAACCACAAAGGCCAGAAACATAACATTTACTAAAAAAAAAAAAAGCCAAAAGCTCAGATTCTGGAGCACAATTCTGTGACAAGCTTTGCTGCTATGAAAAATCAGAATAATAGATCCCCAGTTACAACCTTTAAAAATGCATGCTATGCACAGTACTTTCTGCACAGGGTTTGTCACAGAGCTCAGCAACGGAAGGCAGCACTCTGGCTAATGTAGCTGGCCAATGAAAGTGTAGGGAAGGCTAAGCGTACCTGGAAAGGTTCAAGGGTGGGCGCTCTGCTCTTATTCACCTGAGTCATTCCTAAGACATATAGGAATGAAGCTCCCTCCTGTGGGCTTTCTATGGTCCTCTAGAAGGATATTCCAAGCAGCGTCCAACTAAATTGTTTCAGATTACAAGATTTTCTCATGCTCTTGTCAATCAGTTGCAGCCAGCACAGCTTCAAAATCTGAAATTATTTTTTATGGTTTTTCTAGTCTCTTTGTTACATGAATCTCAATTGTTACTTGTAACAATGTGGGTTGATTTTCATACAGAAGTGTGATTTTTAATTGGTTTCCCCACAAACTCTTTGTCCCTGCCTTCAAGGCCCAGCACAACTCTAACATTGCCTATATCTCATATCCTGAGTCATGCAAAACCTTCCATAACTCCTACCCTACAATACTGCCAAGACCTGAAATTCCGTTGGTTTTTTATTCTCTCTCTTCAATCCCCATGCCTTTTCCAGGTTGCTCCTTATTTATGTAATGACCTGCCAAACTCAACTGAGTCAGTCACCAATCCTTCCTCATTTAAACTGTCTCCAGATTCACTCCTTCCATGTTGTCTAGAAGTAGTGAGTTAAATGTGTTTATATATAAAGATGACCCCAACTCCAAGTTACTCCCTTTTCCAGGGTGTCCAATGCATCCTGTCTTCTTTATGTCTGTCTTTTACATTGTAGGCTCTTTGGGGCAAGGATTGTCTTTCCAAGTCTTATACAGCACTGAGCACACAGCTGTTGTGACAATCAATCAATCAATCAATATACTGGTCCATGAAGACAATAAAATTAGAGTAAGCATAAAAGAATGAAAAAATACTACAAGATATTATGCTACACACTGTTAACCAAGGCTGCTGAATTATTGTATGTTGTTTTATTGTATTATTTGAGAAAAGTCTATGATTATGTAATTAGATTATTGAAATGTACTTGTACAAGGGAGAAAAGACAAAAGTAGGGGGTTACATGCAACCTTAACTCTGGCATTTTCTGCATGTACTGATATTGCTGATGGAGTATCTGTGTATAAATAAATAAATTTCCACCATGAAGAACTTATTATTTATACTGTGGTAACGGTTAGGGACCTCAACCAATCTGGGGGATCATACTGGGCTAGCCACTGTACAAATATACAGCAAGTGATAACCTCTGCCTTAAAAAGCTATTTAGACCCCAGTTTCATCTTTCTTGTAAAGCAGACACACCTTATTAGAGGAGACTGTGACTCCAACACTAGATATGGTGGACTTTGTCTCAAACCAATCGACCAGCCAAGTCCATGGATAATGGTGTCTGGGGTTAAATACCGGGCAAGTACAGAAAATAACTCACTGAATGCCTTCTCAATTAGCATAACTTTTGTGGGACCAGCAGCAGCAGGAGAGAGAGTGTGATTCCAGGAAGTTTAGAAACCTCACCCGTATTTATTTATCCCTTTGTGGGCATAAATTCCTCCCAGCTCTTGAATTCACAAACTTCACCACAGACACAGATGCTCTGCTGCCCAGAGATCATTACAACAGAGACGGGACCTCTTGGAATTTCCCTATCAACATTAATGAGACCGTAAAAACCAGACTTTAGTAAAACTTACCATTATTTTTTTCACTGTCAGCTGGTTTCATCTGGATGGGATGGTGCATCTGAAACCCAAAGAAGAGCACCTCAAACTTGATGCATTCACTCTGTAACTAGCTGAGTCACATTACCCCACAGGAACCACTAACGACATGGAGGGGAGCCAACACAGCCATTAGAGAAGGGTTAGACATAACCCCATAGAAATTTCTAGGAAAGAACCCCAGGGAGTATTCCCTATATCTTTCACACTGATATGCCCCCATTCCCACATGGTACCTCAGGGTGTTCCCCAGATGCAGCGCACACAATTCCCTGCTATCCCTTTCCCTTCAAAACCTCTTGAAAATCCTTAGAGATCTGCTGCCATGACTTGTAGTTCAAGGCCCCTCCCTCCGAAATCATGTTCTAAAATAATCACGCAGAAGAGCACGGCAATGTTTGTGCATCAGTGAAGCCAAAGAGCTCAGAACATGAGTAAATGGCAGGACAGAAAGACAAGCAAAAGAGATGCTTGAAAGAGCATTCTGCCTCTTACCCCTGGGAGGATCTTCATGTTGTGGAGAGCATTCTGTGCTTCTAGTGCAGCTTTACGGGTATAAAATGTAACAAAACAGCACCCTGCAATGCAAACCCAAAACAAGCAAATCAAGGATATTCAATTCCTGTGTGACATACTGGGATACACAGTGCACCACTTCTACCCGTCAAACACAAACTCTTTGATAGACACGAGGATCATGGATGGAAACAGATGGCAATAGCTTAATATTGAATCTATTTAGAATAGGACTTCTGTCAAAATAAGTATAATATAACATGTGATGTCTTCAATGACTAGACCCAACAGCCCCTGTATCACACTCAAAGGTTCGTAAGAGCTCTCCTCTCATTCCAACTGGGCTTGCCCAACAATACTTTTCTAGAGACACTCTCATTTTTCCAGTAAGCACGGTGTTTTTCTGCCAGTGCAAGTAATTGTTCAATACTGTCAGCACCACTCTCAAAGATACCTAGCCCAACGAGGACTAACTCTTGGCATCACCAGGGCTAAGCCTTCTCTATACAGACTTTTAAATGCTCCACTTAGCACTCAGGACAAATAATGAACATTCTCTTTGCCCACTTAATCAGACTCCAGCCTTGGGCATAAACTCCTGAGATGGAATTTGTCTCCACTAGATGGGCATAGTGTGCAAAGCAATTACACTCAACAGTTCTCAAATGACTGTAGTTATTTATACAGAAAGTTACAACTCCAAAACATAACCAATAACGCATGATGCCCCACAGGCTTTTTGTCTATAAAAGTGCATATAGTTACAAATAGGATAGTTATTAAGCACAGACAATACAGTTCAGCTTTATGAGCAGTCCTTAGCCTCTGCTATTTCTGTCTCCCCTAATGCAGCATGCAGACTACAGAATCACAGAAATCAGAGATAGAAAAAAAACTGTTAAGTTTTTCTAGTCTGTTCATTCCTCTTTCTTCAAGCCCCTGGGACAGTGCAGAATTGCAGTCTGTATGAAGTGTATTCTCCCTCATTCCAATTCCTTTCTCCCTCTTCCCTTGTCTTCCCATCAGCACAGGCTCTGGGTGGCATTCGAGATTTAGGACCTGACTACCTCCGTTTCCAAATCTACAACTCTATCCCCTTTCTGTGCAGACTAGAAAGACATTGCCTGTACTCCTGTGAGAGCATGTGTCATTCAGAGAGGTGTTAAAGAGTAGGTTACTGTATTTTGTTCTGCTAGTCTGCAACAAGTAGCTACTCTAGAGGATGGATATAAGAACCAGAAGTTAAAGATGAAGAAGCACTACTATAAGTTTCTTCTCCATTCCCCTGGAGCCAAGATAGGATTGTTCCCTATTTGTTCAGTTTAATTTTAAACATCAACAGCAATTAGGCTCTCACCACTTCCCATAGGTGACATTTCTGCAACCTAATAGATCTCTACAAGGAAGTTTTTACTGATACTCAGCAAAATTTACCCTTTCAAGAAATTTACCAGAAATATTAAATAAAATGCATATATTAGTCACATGTAAACATCTCATAGCAAATCCCCTCTCTCACAAGCCAAATGAAAAATGCTTATGATAGACTACTTAGTTGGCATATAGAAAGCATATCTGTGAGCTGCATCTGAACTTTCCTTCTCAAAGTGCTTTACAAACTGTCATTACAGGCATGACTCACCACCTCTGAAATGGAGCTACCCCCGGGCTGAAACACAGCAGTTGTTTGACAGTGCACAGAAAATCTATGAAACAGTTAAGATAGGAAGAGAAACATATTGTAGCCAACTGAACTGCAGGAGAATGTAATTACTTGATATGAAATTTAGCGAGGACACTGGGGTTAGCAACCTCTTAAAAGAGTTCCATGCGATCTTCAGTTGGTTCAGATGGCCAAGACCTGTTTTGAATTTCATCCAAAATATTACACCTCCAATATTACAGTCCTTCAGAAGAGAAATCTAAACCTAACAAATAGGCTACATACCTTGGACACCCATTTCCCTTGATGGTCTCCCATTTGTCTGATCACCTTAGCCCAATTTACACAATGAGATCACAGTACAGCTACATATGAATGGAGATGCACTTATAGAGCACAAAGGTCAGGTGTGTATGTATTTGTACATCTACAGTTAACTCCTTGGCATGTAAATAAGCAGAGAGATGAAGCATGACAGAGTGCAAGTGACTAAAGCTGGGAACCCAAGTATCAGCTAAGAAGGATAGAAGTGCTCACCTTTGCTCTGAGGAGGGTTTTGGCTCCTGTCCCTCAGGACGTTAATTTCGTAGACAGCACCATACTGTTCAAAGAGTTCTCTCAGATCCTTCTCACACCAGCTCCGTGGAACCTGCCCCACAAACATCTTGATGGCATCTAGGTCAGGTTGATCTGGGTGATCCAGTGTGCCATTCATTTTCTTTGAGCTGCACAGGACAGGGAGGAACTTCTGTTACATCATCATCACCACCTGTCTAGATTAATCCTCCCTAGGTACCAATTAATGTTGCAGCTCCAAACAGCCTGCTTATGATGCTGTGGAAAAAGGTCTCTCAACAGCAGTATTCTAAAAGGACTCCTGCATACTCCAAGCAAATTAAGAGAACATTTAGATTTAGCCATCAGGCTCATTATAGAGCTCTGTGCTTGGAGACTGTCTTTCCCCTCCTAGCTCCTACAGCAGGGATTGGCAACCTTTAACACCCTTGGTGGACTGGGCTTGTTTGTTTACCTGCCGCGTCCACAGGTTCGGCTGATCACGACTCCCATTGGCCACAGTTCACCGCTCCAGGCCAATGGGGGCTGCGGGAAGCAGCGCGGGCTGAGGGATGTGCTGGCCGCCGCGTCCCAATGGTTGCCAATCCCTGCCCTACAGTATAATCAGCCACCTGGATTTGGGACACCAAAGTCTTTGGTGTAGAAGACTGAAATGTCATTGCTCATCACTGCAGAACTGGACACAAGGAAAAACTGGAGTGGGAAGGAGCCAAAAAACCTGGTATTAGCAGCAAACCTACTAACAAACTATAAAAACGATTGGGGAGCAAAAGAATTTTTATTTAAATCTGACAATCCACAGATCCCTCTTAAGCTAAGGAAAAGTGACTAGAATGAAGACACTAGAAGTTCCATAAGAGGTTCACATTACAGCAAGATTCTCATGGGTCCAGAGAACTCTGAACAAAATTCCGGGGAAAAAACAAGGTCAGGGTTGTGGCTGAAAATGAACACATTGGTCTTGTATACTATTTGGTCCCACAAGATGATCAGGATTGATTTATCATTGATCTTGAAGTACCATCATTTTGAGAAAACTAATGGAATAGTACAAGGGGCCCAATAAGGGAGGAGAAATCATTTATCAGAATACAGTAAACAAGATTTTGTCTTCAACAGGCTTCTAGGTCATCTCTCAAACAGCGCCCAGCAACTGATGATCCCACACAACAATCTGCATTGGCTCATTGTTTAGCTAGTGCAAGATGAGTCTTACTATTAGTTATCAAAGACCTTAAATAATACAGGGTGAGTTGCTCTGGGAGACTGCCTGAAATGCTAATGCTAATATCCTGCTACACTAGTAGACATTAGCAGGGTGAAACTGCTAACAATCCCTATGTATAATCTAGAAGAGTGAGGGGAGAGGGAGCCAGTGACTATGAAATAATTCCCTCCTCCCTCCCACACACGGTTGAAGGCCGTGAGTGGCCTTCTGGGCCAGTCTTCTTATTTTAGTTTTTTTGTTGTCCTCTTTATTTACTGTACATTAAGGAAGATAGGTGTTTTATCATCTTGGACTTATTTGTGGTCATGTTCTTCCACAGTGTTTATTAAGAAGTTTTTAATCAAGGAATTTTTAAAAACAAAATTACCAGTCAAGTTCCATTAAATGTGGACTGGATATTGAGTGTGTGTATTCTGGCATCTCTTTCAACTTGCTATGTGCTGGTTCAGACACATAGGAAGACAACTGTTGCCATAAAGTGCTCCCACATTCTAAGAAGGGTTTGACAAGGATGGGAAGCATAAGGCTCTTTACTGGGAAAAGGAAAGGGTGTGACATAATGCTTTTCACTCCACCAGAACTCCCACTGCAAGGGATTAATGACTTTCAAAGAATCCAGAAAACCCAACTCCTTTTATTAAGGGGTGAACTACACAATGCTTGAATTCTGAGGGGGAGCAACTGATAGGTATACACTATCCTGTGGCAGTTGGTCCCAGCTCTGGTGTCACTCCCATGAGAAGCTCCAAGAGGGCAAAAACAAGGAGGAGTACTTGTGGCACCATAGAGATTAACAGCATGTCTCCTGGTAGCTAAATCCACATGGTCACCATATGACCTTAGAAACAGTTCAAAGATCATTCAATTCCTGTCTAAAAGAGAGCAGTCCAAAGCCATTCAGAAGGAAGGAATCTTCTAACACTGCACTTCAGCCACTGGTTTCAGAGCATCAGTACAGTGACTTCTACTGGATTCTGTAAGGACTGCCACCAAGTAGTTTTACCCCAAAGGGGTTAACTGTTTTCAGAGGGAATGAAGATGTGTTCTGAGCAGGAGAAAAATCAACTGTAAACAATTTCCAGGATTTCTCTTAGAATGCAGCTCCGAGACTCTCCTGCCCTTTCGCCTTTTCCTCCAGGGAGAATACATTAGGTAGGAAAGAAAGTTCCAAAGAGGCAATTCCAAGCTAAGAACATAAGCAAAAAAGCAGATATGAAGACACAAAATACTTACACAGGACTGGCATTCAAGGAACAATGGTCCACCATCATCTCTGGGAGGAAATCCAACTTAAACGCAGCCATCACCTCTGTCTGTCACAAACCACTAACACTAAGTCAACGTACTGTCTAACCCACAAACAAAAATGCCACTTCCTAAAGTCCTGCAGGTCTTAACACACCAAGCCACATAAAAAACACTCAAATCACAGAAACAGGAGCTCAGGGCGACCAGCAATAGACATCAGAGAAATAGGATGGACTGGAAAAGGGACATGGAGTCATGGATTAAAAGGGGGATGTGACCATGTGAAGGGAGGCTCAGCTCACTACACAATGAAAGTGCTGATGCATTGGGCTTGTTTTGTGCAGTTTTCCCTGGCGAAGCAGGACTGAGTGCTCTGTCAGATAAACAGAATGTCAGATCAATGAAGATAGCAGTGGTTGACAGAGCAGAAGGAACACAAACTCTAACCTCACAGACCCCAACAAACTCTTCACCCCCAAAAATGCCAGCCCTAGGCCTTGGGGTCCACTAATAGATAGGTGTTGGAACTTGGATCAGGACCTGAGTGTTGACACCTCACAGGGCCAACATAGATCAAGGTATGGCTGATATCTTTTGCCAAAATGAGTTCTAGTAGCTTGCTGCTACAAGGAGGCTTGACCACTCAAAGCCTCCTCCTTATCTGTGAAGGAGTGCCTGCTCTTACTACTCTCCCTCTACTATGTGCCAAAACACATGAAGTCTCACACAATAAGAATAATACTTTGCACATACATACAGAGTACATGAAATGTGAGGGCAAGAACAGGAGAAAGTGTCTAGTGGTCATTGTAGAGAACAGAGTCAACACTCTTGGATTCTGTACTGACCAATGTTATGGATTAATTGAGTCATCTTGGTAAAGTCAGTTGATCATGGTGCACCAGTTTCCTTATAATTAAAACAGGGACAATATATGCTGACCTACTGAGGTTAAGAGGTTTATATGTTTGTAATGCGCTTTGAGATCCTGGAGAGAAAGATGTTACAGATATGCACAGAACTACTACAAATGGGAAGACAAAGGAGCCTAGTACTGAATATGCTGGGAAAACCGACCAGTACTAACCTGAATGGAAACAACATTTAAAACCATGTGTTCACCAATATTACACAAGAAACAGCTGCACTCCATTACTGTTTTAACAGCTGTCCACCACCACCTGGCAAGGATCACATCCCACGCGCTACCTCTGTGAAATGATGAAAAAAGAACTGGTCTCAGATATATCAGTTTCCCAGTTTGGGAACTGCAGACTTCACATTACCTTACACTCAAACATCACTTCAGCTTAGAGTCCTGCCAAAACTGCTCTCTAAAGTCTGCCACAATTTCGGGACCAGGAAGCTCTGCAGAAAATAATGTGGTTACACAAGGGGAAGATGCAGTGGTGATTCTTTCCAAGGTTTATGTAGTTCTGTAGCTTTGCGCTGCAGACTCCAGGTCTTACCAGCCAAAGGATAGCAGAACACCAAACAAAATACTTCCATCCAGCCTTCCCAAGCAGTGCTGTCTGGCCTTACAGTTGACTGCAGAATGGAGGGAAGCTGTTCTGGCAACAGATTCTCCTGGAAGATGGATTTTACAAGGGGTATTGAGATTACTGAGAACATTTCACAGGAGGAGTTTGATAATCATTATGGGTGACTCCTGCCATGTCTTCCTACTCTTCTTTCCCTAAAGAAAAGCTGGCTTCATTCTACTGAACATAAAATAGATAACAGTTTAAAGGCAAACTAGTTTGAAATCCCTTCATTGGCTCCCTAAAGATTTCCATGTCAAGTTTAGATTTTTTGGTCTTAGCTTCCAAGCTTTACACACTTCTGCTTCTCCCTGTGTGCCAAGTTCTAACTCTCTTTACTTCCACTCACACCTTTCAATCCACCCAAATCTCCCTCCTACTATTCTTCCACTCTCAAACCTGATCTACACTAGGAATTAGGTCAACCTAAGTTGACCTGCATCAATCTAGTTGTGCATGTATATACAGTACACCAAAATTTGTCTCTCGCTGATGTAAGCACCTGGTTACAGCAAAATGGTAACATCTCCTCCCTGAGCAACACAGAACCATGGTCAACCTACTCGCAGGACAAGTGTACACACTACATTACTTGTGTCAACCCTACCAGTCCAGCAGCAACTATCTCACAATGTCCCTGTGACAGTGACCACTCAGGTCACAATTTTGATCTCCACTGCCCAGCAGTCACAGAGACCAGAAGATTGCCCCACCACCAATCTTTAAAACTCGTATGTTTTTGAAATGCCTTTTCCTGATTGCCCACCTTGGTGAGCACACCTACCAGCTCACTTTTGCTGTGTGTATCCGACCATGTCAGCTCCATGCACACACAGAGCTAATACATATGCTCCTGCCTGGAGCAGGCAAAAAGTCATTGATATCCTCATTCTGTGGGGGACAAGGTTGTGCAAGGACAGCTACGGAACAGTCACAGAAATATCAATATCTACCTGCATATTGCACATAGGATGCTGAAACTTGAGCATTACAGGGATGAGCAACAGTGCTGCATGAAAGCAAAGGAACTTCACTGGCATGCCAGAATGTAAGGGAGGTCAACAAGAAATCTGCTGCTGCTCCATAAATCTGCCACTTCTACAATGAACAGCATGTCATACTTGGAAGTGATCCTGCCAGCATCCCACTCTTCACTCTGGACACTTCTCAGGAACCCAAAGCAGAGACCCCCAGACAGCAAGGTGGGCGAGGGGGTGCTGTGTGGGACTCAAACCATGCCACAAGCTGTTTGAAACTCTGCCAGAGACAAGCCAGTTCTGTCAGATGAACATAGATGAGCCTGCTAATGAAGGGGAACGGAGCTTGGGTAAGAGTGTACATGCATTATTGCTGATAATCATTTTTTCCTGTTTCGGTGCCCGAAACCTCACCTCTTCTGCCCTTCTTCCCCATTTAAAAATTGCACCCATCCCATATCCACAATTAGAGAACAAAGCATTGATTTCTGATTCCTTACTTTTATGTTATAATGTTAGAAAATAAAATATTAAGAGAATAAATTCAAAGAAGCAATATGACAGTCCAATTATACCATCCATATCAGATCAGTGTCTGGTGATCGGGTAGAGGTAGGACAGACAGAAATAGAGTTGCATCTGCTTTTAAATCCTTTGATTTCTTCAGCGAGGCAGAGGGAGCCATGCAAAGCACTTTGTTTATCTGAATAGGGATGTTCCTTTTATCCTCCTGAGCGATCTCAATGGAAATTTCATGGAGATATTCTGCAATCCTCTCCTGAATTTCTAGGTATGGCAGCCGTGTTTTTCCCCTCATGATATGAAACGTTCCCTTGTCACTCTGCAATGAGTTTGGTTGGCACCACTGCAATAAACAGGCTAGTAGGATTAGGGCCCAGGTGGCTTCAGGATGTCAGTAGAAGATGGGTTCTCTATGCCTTTGTCACTCTCAGGAATTAGATATCAGCCAAAATCACCACTGCCTGTGAAAATATCGCGTATATATGGAGATATACCTATCTCATAGAACTGGAAGGAACCCTGAAAGGTCATCGAGTCCAGCCCCCTGCCTTCACTAGCAGGACCAAGTACAGATTTTTTTGTTCCAGATCCCTAAGTAGCCCCCTCAAGGACTGAACGCGCAACCCTGTGTTTAGCAGGCCTACGCTCAAACAATAAACACAGACCATGGAGAGGCCACAGGACCATGACTATAGGAAAGGGCCAAGAATAGAGAGAGCAGTTGCTGCAGCAGAGGGCAAGCATGAGCATCAAAGAAATGCACTAGGACATCATGGGTTTGCTCAGATGCTGTAGAGCGGTATCGACACAGACACTCCAGACTCAGCAGCTTTTCCAAACCTTGGAAAACTCCATGGTCAGTGCACCCTACACTCCCCAACACAACAAGTGGCAGCATGATGTACATCCTTACCTCTACCAAGCCACATCAGGAGAAAACAAGAACCAGAGCAACACATATACTGACATGCAAAAACCACAGGATCAGCCACAACTTACTACACCAGGGGCAGGCAACCTGTGGCACGCGAGCTGAATTTCAGAGGCACTCACACTGCCCGGGTCTTGGGGGGCTCTGCATTTTAATTTAATTTTAAAAGAAGCTTCTTAAGCATTTTAAAATACTTATTTACTTTACATACAATAATAGTTTAGTTATATATTATAGACTTAGAGAAAGTGGCCTTCTAAAAACGTTAAAATGTATTACTGGCACGCAAAACCTTAAATTATAGTGAACAAATGAAGACTCGGCACACCACTTCTGAAAGGTTACCGACCCCTGTACTACACTGTAGTAAGTTTACATGAATGTTCACTGTTTACATCCATTTATACTTGAGGTTTTAAAGTATGGTTAAGTCCCTTCATTTTCAGTTTAAAAACAGATTACCACCAAAAAGTTCCCGGGTTTTATAAAAAGTGTCATTTTTTTTTCTGATTTTCATCCTGCTTTTGTAGGATTCAAATATATATAAAAATAACTTGTTTTATTAGGAAAATACAATACATTGCATGAGATATATGTGTTACAAGAATACATTAGTCTGTGCGTATATTCAAAGCTGCCTGTTGAAGTAAGGCTATTATTAGTCTAGAAGATACACACAAACAGGCATGTACGCAAGCTCTGAAGTGCATATACATCTGAACGCACTGACGAATTTCACGCCTACCATGTACATATTTCAAGCTGCTGGCAGATACCAATTTGAAGATTTGACACACTAAAATGGGAAGAAAATGAAAATCTGTATCAGAATACATTTCAGAACAAAAGTATTCAAAAGTTTTAAAAAACGAAAGCAGGAGAAAAGGATGAAGTTGAGTGTTTGCGCTGCAAATGGTGTGGCCGAATTATTAAATGTAAATATTTATAGGCTAATAGTTCTAAATCTACAATCAGGGCTTTGGAGCTGTGCTCCAGCTCCACCCCAGCTCCAGACAAAAACCTGCAGCTCCACTGCTCCAGAGCTGCTCCGTGCTCCAGCTCCGGGCTCTGCTCCAAAGCCCCGTCAACAGTAAACTGTTTATTGAAACGAAAAGTTTTATTTGGGAATTAAAAGAGATATTTTCTTAAACTCAGAAGTGTTTTAGTTTTGCAGCAAACCACACTGATGAACGGAATTCTAAGCATTAATCTACTGAATACTTTTTCCTCCTGGCTCTTTCCGACCACCAAAATAAATCCCGATATTTACCCAGAAAAATTATTAATAGCTTTTTGTATTGATTTTCACTTGTTTTTGTTGTGATAATACACACTGAAAGTCTCAGGAAAAATTAAATAAAATAAAAACTGAAAATGAAGGGCCCTAAGTATGGTTTACCCTGTTACAGTGTTGCTAAATGCTTTTTACATTGTATGTTTGTTTGCACTTTAATTTGTTGCCCGTTTCTTTGAACAAAATAAAATGGTATTTTTGGAAACAAACTATCTTTGTTAGTTTACACCACATATTGCAAAATTCACAGCAGAAGGCAATAACCCACCTATACTCAATCACTGTATACAAGAGAGACACTATTTTGTAGAAGCAACAGACAACACTACTGTGGTTGATTGTTAAAACGGCCTTTTCAGGCCTCCCTCAACCATATGGCTCCACAATTGGCTCTTCTAATAGACCTAATAGTCCAGCTGTTCAAATTCAGAAGACAGTCCACTTTGCTGCTTTACCCTGGCGGTCACTTTTCCCCCTTCACGTCACAGATATTATGCAGTACACAACATGCAGCTATAATGATGGGCATGTAAAAACAGCAAAGAGTCCTGTGGCACCTTATAGACTAACAGACGCATTGGAGCATGAGCTTTCGTGGGTGAATACCCATTTCGTCGGATGCATGTAGTGGAAATTTCCAAGGGCAGGTATATACATGCAAGCAAGAAGCAGGCTAGAGATAACGAGGTTAGTTCAATCCGGGAGGATGAGGCCCTCTTCTAGCAGTTGAGGTGTGAAAACCAAGGAAGGAAAAACTGCTTTTGTAGTTGGCAAGCCATTCACAGTTTTTGTTTAATCCTGAGCTGATGGTGTCAAATTTGCAGATGAACTGAAGCTCAGCAGTTTCTCTTTGAAGTCTGGTCCTGAAGTTTTTTTGCTGCAGGATGGCCACCTTAAGGTCTGCTATAGTGTGGCCAGGGAGGTTGAAGTGCTCTCCTACAGGTTTTTGTATATTGCCATTCCTGATATCTGATTTGTGTCCATTTATCCTTTTCCGTAGTGACTGTCCAGTTTGGCCGATGTACATAGCAGAGGGGCATTGCTGGCATATGATGGCGTATATTACATTGGTGGACGTGCAGGTGAATGAACCAGTGATGGTATGGCTGATCTGGTTAGGTCCTGTGATGGTGTCGCTGGTGTAGATATGTGGGCAGAGTTGGCATCGAGGTTTGTTGCATGGATTGGTTCCTGAGCTAGAGTTACTATGGTACGGTGTGCAGTTGCTGGTGAGAATACGTTTCAGGTTGGCAGGTTGTCTGTGGGCAAGGATTGGCCTGCCACCCAAGACCTGTGAAAGTGTGGGATCATTGTCCAGGATGGGTTGTAGATCCCTGATGATGCGTTGGAGGGGTTTTAGCTGGGGGCTGTATGTGATGGCCAGTGGAGTCCTGTTGGTTTCTTTCTTGGGTTTGTCTTGCAGTAGGAGGCTTCTGGGTACACGTCTGGCTCTGTTGATCTGTTTCCTAATTTCCTCGTGCGGGTATTGTAGTTTTGAGAATGCTTGGTGGAGATTTTGTAGGTGTTGGTCTCTGTCTGAGGGGTTAGAGCAGATGCGGTTGTACCTCAGTGCTTGGCTGTAGACAATGGATCGTGTGATGTGCCCGGGATGGAAGCTGGAGGCATGAAGGTAGGCATAGCGGTCGGTAGGTTTTCGATATAGGGTGGTGTTAATGTGACCATCACTTATTTGCACCGTGGTGTCTAGAAAGTGGACCTCCCGTGTAGATTGGTCCAGGCTGAGGTTGATGGTGGGGTGGAAGCTGTTGAAATCGTGGTGGAATTTTTCCAGAGTCTCCTTCCCATGGGTCCAGATGATGAAGATGTCATCAATGTAGCGTAGGTAGAGAAGGGGCGTGAGTGGACGAGAGCTGAGGAAGCGTTGTTCCAGGTCAGCCATAAAAATATTGGCATATTGTGGGGCCATGCGGGTGCCCATAGCGGTGCCACTGATCTGGAGATATATATTGTCATCAAATTTGAAATAGTTGTGTGTGAGGATAAAGGCACAGAGCTCAGCAGCCAGTTGTGCTGTGGCATCATCAGGGATACTGTTCCTGACCACTTGTATTCCATCTGTGTGTGGGATGTTTGTGTAAAGAGCCTCTACATCCATGGTGGCTAGGATGGTGTTTTCTAGAAGGTCACCAATGCATTGTAGTTTCCTCAGGAAATCAGTGGTGTCACGGAGATAGCTGGGAGTGCTGGTGGCATAGGGTCTGAGTAGAGAGTCCACATATCCAGACGGTCCTTCAGTGAGAGTGCCAATGCCCAAGATGATGGTGCGTCCAGGATTTACGGGTTTGTGGATCTTGGGTAGTAGACAGAATAACCCTGGTCGGGGCTCTAAGGATATGTTGATTTGTTCCGGTGTTAGTGTAGGAAGTGTCCTGAGTAGATGGTGGAGTTTCTTAGTGTATTCCTCAGTGGGATATGAGGGAAGTGGCCTGTAGAATTTGGTATTGGAGAGTTGTCTGGTAGCCTCCTTTTGGTAGTCAGACCTGTTTATGATGACAACAGCACCTCCTTTATCAGCCTTTTTGATTATAACGTCAGGGTGGTTTCTGAGGCTGTGAATGGCATTGCGTTCTGCATGACTTAGGTTATGAGGCAAGCGATGTTGTTTTTCCACAATTTCTGCCTGTGTATGTCGGCAGAAGCATTCTGTGTATAGGTCCAGACTGTCATACCCTAGATTTTTGCCCTAGAATCCTAAATGATGGGCATGTTTGCCTCACTGAGATCCAATCTAGTGAGTAAACAGTGTCAGCAACACCTCAATCTTCCAAAAGCATTTACTTGTGAAGGCATTCTGTGCCCCCAAAAATTAAAATTCTGCAAATTTGTCAAATAAATGTGAAGCCTCCAGTATGGCACCCAACTCTGACACAGCGCAAGGACCCAGTCTGCCCCAGAAACACCCCTGGGCTCTGCCCCTCGGTGTGGGTAGGCAGGCTCAGCAAGGCAGGATCTAAGTGTAGAGGGGCTTAATGTGGGGGATCCAGGTGTGGGTTGAGAGGGTGTGTGGGGCAATTTGTGTGCAGGCGGCTCAGTGGGGGATCTGGTGCACAGGGGCCTGTTGGGGAGGTCTAGGTGAAGGTGGCTGGGGCATAGTGGCAGGGAGTGGGCTAATGGGGGTGGGGTTGAGCTCAGCAGAAGAGTGTGGGGGTCTCAGTATGGGGTCCAGATGCTGAGGGAGTGGAGCTTAGTGAGGTGGGAATCCGGCTGTGAGGGGCTCGCTGGTGTGGTCCAGATGTAGGGGACGTGGGAGTCATGGGGAGGGGGGGTTCTGAGTGTGTGTGTGAGGCTCGGCAGGAGGGTCTGGGTATGATGGGGTCTGGCATATAGAGGAGCAGCTCCCTGTACAGGGATCCCTCCCCCTGCAGCTGAGGAGCAATGGGTGCAGGAGAGCTTGCAGAGTTTCCTGCAGCTGGGGGAGAAATCTGGGGGTGGGTTTGACCCAGCCCTAGATGCCACGCAGGGGAAGAGAAAGTCCCATCCTCCCCAGCCCAGCCGAGACTAGCAGCTAAGCCCAGTACAGGACAGAAGCCACCAGCAGGGTCTTCCCCAGTCCCACTTCCTGCTCACAGTGATTTACCTCTCTGCCGGCTGCCCTGGGCACCCAAAATATACTGCTGGGGAGAGTAGCATGACCGCTCTTGTGGTTTCCCTTTGCTTCCCTGTCAAAAAGTCAGTTTTCTGTGGGGAAGAAATCCGCAGGTGACATAAATTCTGCGCTTGTGCAGTAGCGCAGAATTCCCCCAGGAGTATAAATTGTCACTGCACAGATTAGGGTGACCTTATTTCCCAAAGGAAAAATGAGACACCGCAGCTAGCCTGACACCACCCCGCTTCCTCTCCTCATGCAGGGGTGGCCCGAGCTGCTTGCCCAAGGCTCCCCTACCTTTGCCAGCCTGGCGTTGCTGCTGGTCCGAGTCATGCCTCCCCACCCTATGAGGCTGGACTGGCGTTGCCACTCACCTCACCCCCCACATTCCTCCGCTTCCCACTTTTTGACAAAACTGGCCATTTGTCCAGTTTGCTCTTGCCAACTGATCAAGTCAGCAGGACCAAATGGGGTAAATGCACACTTTTGCCAAAAAAAGTCAGGACAGCTGGGACAGGGCTTAAAAAAGGGACCGTCCTGGCCAAAATGGGACATATAGTCACCCTAGCACAGATAGTACCAATACACATTTTCTCCTCCTCTAGCATGCCTCACATCTGCTCTAGAAGTGCCACCACTATTGTCAAGAGGTAAATTCAGTTTGTGGCACACTGAATCATTGGCTCCCTGCTGAGATTGCGACAAGTGGGACAACTAGTGTCAAATGGGATAGTGCTTTTAGGTCAAAGCTTATCTGCTAGGAAATGGATTAAATCATCAATTCACTGCACACAAGTCAAACAGCAATCGAGACCCAATTTGCCAGTGACCTAAATGTCATTCATAACAACATGAGCCATTCAGTCTCAACCCCTCTACTCTAGAAAGATAGGTTCATATATTTCAGAGAATGATCTCAAAACAAACTGTTTGCAATCCCTCTTCAGGCACACCCAGTCCCCTCCTCAGGCACACACAGTCCCCTCCTCTCTCCCTTCGGAAAAGCAGCAAAAGGGAGCATGCAGGAGGTGCACTCAATCACCACCAGCTGAGGTTGCAGGTGCTAGAAAATTCTACAACTCAGTGGACCCCAGGCTCTAGACACAATGAACTGTTTCTCTAGTAAAAAACAGCTGCAAGACTTTACCCGAATGTTTGCTTTCATGGTGCACAGATTGCAGTTATTAAAGCAGCCTTAGGCTGCCAGCCCAGCACCTGACCAGCTAGAGCTATGTTTTCTATTTAAGTGACTGAAATGACAAAGGTTTACATTGATACCAAAAAAAAAAAAATCACATGAATGGGAGTGAGAAAGTCTCCTTGGCAGGTCTGAAACATCTGCCCGTCTATCGTCACACTATTTTCTTACTGCACAACTACTAAAAAAGTAAACTCAAACTGTTACTCTGAGAATTCCTTCAGCTTCTCTCAAAGCTCAAGTTTGGGAGGATTCAAATCTCCTTCCACTGCTCTTTGGCTATATCACCATCATCATTTCCAGGACTCCTAGCTTCTCAGTCTTTTTCTAGATGAGGGCAGAAGCTACAAAAATGTTCTCTTAGCACTGCACTCCCCAACAGTATCACTTAGGCCTGGTCTACACTACGCGTTTAAATCAAATTTAGCAGTGTTAAACCGATTTAACCCTGCACTCGTCCAGACAATGAGGCCCTTTATATTGATATAAAGGGCTCTTTAAACCAATTTCTGTACTCCTCCCCGATGAGAGGAGTAGCGCTGAAATCGGTATTGCCATGTCGGATTAGGGTTAGTGTGGCCGCAAATCGATGGTATTGGCTGCCGGGCGGTATCCCACAGTGCATCATTGTGACCACTCTAGAAAGCAATCTGAACTCAGATGCAGTGGCCAGGTAGACAGGAAAAGCCCCGCGAACTTTTGAATTTCATTTCCTGTTTGCCCAGCGTGGAGCTCTGATCAGCACGAGTGGCGATGCAGTCCCAAATCCAAAAAGAGCTCCAGTATGGACTGTACAGGAGATACTAGATCTGATCGCTGTATGGGGAGACAAATCTGTTCTATCACAGCTCCGTTACAGAAGACGAAATGCCAAAGCATTTGAAAAATCTCCAGGCTATGATACAGAGTCCACAGCACAGTGCTGTGTGAAAAGCGTAACGGAAAGCCAAAGAATCAAATGGACGCTCATGGAGGGAGGGAGGGGGGATACTGAGGACTCCAGCTATCCCACAGTCCCGCAGTCTCCGAAAAGCATTTGCATTCTTGGCTGAGCTCCCAATGCCTGAAGGGTCAAAAACATTTCCCGGGTGGTTCAGGGTATATTCGTCAATTTACACCCTCTCCCCCCTGAAAGAAAAGGGAAAAAAAATGTTTCTGCCTTTTTTCAATGTCACCCTATGTCTACTGCATGCTGCTGGTAGACGGGGTGCTGCAGCGCTGAACACCAGCATCCTCTCCCTTCCTCGGTGGCAGATGGTACAATATGACTACTATCCACCATCATCATCAGCCCGTAAGTGCTCCTGGCTGGCCTCAGGTGAGGTCGGCCGGGGGGAGCCTGGGTAAAAATGGGAATGACTCCCGTCATTCCTGGCAGATGGTACAGAACGCTGGTAACCGTTCTCATCATAGCAACTGGGGCTGAGCTCTATCAGCCCCCCTGCTTTCATGTCTAAAGAAAAGATTCTGTACTGCCTGGACTATCATAGCAGCAGGAGGCTGGGCTCCTCTCCCCCGCCACCCTTTAATGTCCTGCCTGGACTATCATAGCAGCTGGAGGCTTCCTCCCCTCATTTTATCTCACTAAAAAGTCAGTGTTTCTTATTCCTGCATTTTATTACTTCATCACACAAATGGGGGGACACTGCCACGGTAGCCCAGGAGGGTTGGGGGAGGAGGGAAGCAATGGGTGGGGTTGTTGCAGGGGCACCCCTAGAATGGCATGCAGCTCATCATTTCTGCGGGATCTCTGGGGCTCTGATACACAGGACCGGCTGTGCTGGTCTGGTTCTCTAGTACACTTGCCCCATATTCTAGGCAGGACTGACTCTATTTTTAGACAAAACATAAAGAAGGGAATGACCCGGGGAGTCATTCCCATTTTTGTCCATGCGCCCCGGCCGACCTCAGCGAGGCCAGCCAGGAGCACCCATGACAGCAGCAGACGTACAGAACGACTGATAACCATCATCTCATTGCCAATTTACAATGGCATGGCAGACGGTGCAATAGGGATGGTAACCATCTCTGCTACCTTGCAAAGGCAAATGAATGCTGCTGTGTAGCACTGCAGTACCGCCATCTGTCAGCAGCATCCAGTACACATACGGTGACAGTGACAAAAGGCAAACGGGCTCCATGGTTGCCATGCTATGGCATCTGCCAGGGCAATCCAGGAAAAAGGGTGCAAAAATGATTGTCTGCTGTTGCTTTCACGGAGGAAGGATTGAGTGACGACATTTACCAGAATCACCCGCGACACTGTTTTTGCACCATCATTGCATTGGGATCTCAACCCAGAATTCCAATGGGTGGGGTAGACTGCGGGAACTATGGGACAGCTATGGGATAGCTACCCACAGTGCAATGCTCCGGAAAGCCACGCTAGCCTCAGTACATGGACGCACACCGCCGAATTAACGTGCTTAGTGTGGCCGCACGCACTTGACTTTATACAATCTGTTTTACAAAACTGGTTTATGTAAAATCGGAATAATCCCACCGTGTAGACATACCCTTACAGAGTGAAAGTCAATAAGAGCAACCAAGGAAGAAACCATAGAAATAATTCCCAAGAGCAGCTAGCGCCTCACCATCTTGCAGACTCTGTTATCAGAAGCGCATTTGGACAGAAATCAAAGCAGTAAATATTCAATGTACCAGGTCTGTGCACAGCATAAGACACAACTTAAAACTTTTATGAGACAGAGGGTACTAACAATAGATAACAACCATCCTGGTCAGCAACAATCTCCATGTTTTAATTTAAATCTTCGCACCCAATTAAGAAAATCAGAAGAATAAAAATAGAGATGCTACAAAACACTGCAGAGGCTCAACTGAAAAATTTTAAATGCAAAGGTGAAATCTTTGTTAAAACTTCTGTAAATATCCCATTACTGGAATGCATGGGAACTATCCAACTTCTCTTGAGTCTAATGGTTTTCCACCAGTACCTGTTTTCCTAGCGATAAGTTAAACACTTAACTTATTTCAGTGAACCTTCCTGATGGCACTAATATGAGAGGTACCTGGATCATTTTGATCCTTTCCCAGTAAAGGTCTCTCCCTTTTGATAGCTTTAGAGGTTTTATTTTGGTTACTTAAGATTAAAGATATATTGAAAGTATTACCAAAAAGTCAAATGTCAAAGTTACTGGCCCTGAAAACAGCCACCTAAATTTGCCATAAATGTCCCAGTCTGTTCCAGATTGATAAATTTAATTTCTCCATTTTATCTGGCACATCTGTTTACACCTCACTGACCTAAATAGGGGTGGGGAAAGCCTGTGTTGTCAGTCAATTCCTTTTGTTACCTCTTTGTCAGATAGTTAAGGAGGGCATTTAGCACAGAGGAATACAGAAACAGCTTTATTATATCCAGCATAGATGAGTCTTGTATAATGGGATATCATACATATTTGATACACAAAACACAGCATAAACCTTGCTGAGAAGGACTGTAAGACGACAACAACAATGTAAAAATGGGAGTTAATGGGGATGACTAAACACCACACAGGTTTGCTAGGGTAATTCATTGTGTCAAATCTTACAGGAGTAATAATCACACGTTTATTCTTTTCAGGGAGACACTGAAATGACGAAGAAACTTTGCTATATGAATCCAAGAACAGTTGCATTTAGAGCGGAGACTTATTTATCTGTAGCTTTCGCATTTCTCCTTGCCTTTGACTCACACCTACAGACAAACAAATTAAGGTTAGTATGCCAAAAATAAACTGGGTTTGTGTCCTTTTTTTTTTCTTAATGATGGAGAAAGACAACATGAAAGAAGTTAAAAAAGCAAAGAAAAAACCCCCAACAATTATATACATATTACAATTTCAGGTCCTGCCTAAGCTGAAAGACTATTTGCTAAGCATTCAACCAGGAATTCCAGCACAAAATTCCCATTGGTGTTACCACCAGTCAGATCCCAGTGTAGACAAGGCTCTGACGACTTTCAGTATTTTTACCATCGTATTAGTTAAACCTACTGAAGAGTAAAACAGAAGTTATGCTACCCAAAGAGAGAAAATAATACAAATTATGAAATTTTGCAATAGAGTCTGAAACTAGGGCAAGAACTGGGTTTTAGAAGAGATTTGAAAATGAGGAGGACACCTGGCACACACAAAAGGTGAAGGAAGCAGTCAAAAAGTGGTATGGTGGCAACAACGGCAGCAAACATGACAGAGAGCAGGGGACAAGCTAGGAAGTGATGGTAGAGGAGACAGAAGCATGGATAGAGCCTTAAAAGTGAGAACAGAGTCTAAACTTTCTGTGGAAAGAGATGGAGCTAGTGAAAGTGTTTGTAGTTTAAGCACAGGAGGAGAGAGATTATTATTTTAGCTACTGAATCTTGGATAGTGATATAGCTAGAGGGGATCTGTGGTAACTTTGAAGCTTGCAGACTCACCCTAAATTCTTCAAGAGAAGAGAATCATAGAGATGCAATGTTCGGCAAGCTACCTCACACTTATGGGTGAGTTTTACTCCACATAATGTACCCCTGGATCCTGCTTGAGTCCAGAAAATGATGCTTATTGGAGTCCAATGGAGGCACTGCTAATTCTCAGGGTTCACTACTCCCTAGTATTTCATCTGAATGAAGCTCTGTGTTGATAGGAAACAAACAGCAAAGGACTTCTGAATTCCCTAGGTAATCCTGTGCAATAATGCAGGCCCCTCCACAGCCATTCTTTTCCAGGCACAGAACACAAGCTACAGGCCCAGAAACCTAGCATCAGAATGGGCCTGCGGTGTACTGCCTTTTATCCCTGTTAAAGGAACCTGCAGTTCTTAATTCAACTACAAAGGTAGGACGAAAGCAAACATTCAACAGTCATGATAATTTCTGGATAAACAATTTCAGGACCAGAACCTATACCACATTTTATAATTTTTGTCTCCTGTTAAAACACAGCTAAGAAACTAATCTCTAGCCTAGTACCAAGAAACCTACAGTTCAAGCCAAAAATCCGGCAGAGTACTACCCTGTATAAAGTAATTATATTTACATATAAAGCGGTCTCCATTCTAGTTTACTTGAATGAAGGAAGCTTAGACCAGTGGTTCTCAACCAGGGGTCTGGAGCCTCCTGGGGGGCCCCCGAGCAAGTTTTAGGGGGTCTGCCAAAATAAACCAGTGAGGGACCCGTGTGAGATTCACTGGGGCCCAGGGCAAAAAGGGAACGCCCAAGCCCCACCACTTGGGGCTGAAGTTGAAGCCTGAGCAACTTAGCTTCACGCAGCCTCCTTTGGCATAGGACCCTGGACAATTGTCCTACTTGCTACCCCCTAATGTTGGCCCTGGCTTTTAATCTACTGGATATGCAGAAAAACAGTTATGGCACAAGTGGGCTGTGAAACTTTTATAACATATTGGAGGGGTGGAGGGGGGGCAGAAAGAAAAAGGTTCAGAATCCCTTGCCTAGAGAACCAGGTGTCCGCTCCAGTTAACCCCTAGACATTGACAAAGCACACAGCATCGTGCTATGTGAGACCTACATTGTGAACCAAAACTCTATTAAAAAGAAATACACCTTAGACCCAGATCTAAACTTTAAAATGAGACCATGGTCTAAATGTTCACTTTTTGACTTGTGTTTATTAGGTAGGTTTACCTTTAATTTTTTATTATTATTATTAATTAAGGGATATCATTTTAAAATTGGATAATTACAAACGTCTATTTTCTGATAATCAGCCTTTAAATAGCACAATCTAAGTTATGTTTTTATAAGAATTTAAAAATGTTAGAGGTTTTTCTTTCTTCCCTGATAATGTTTAGAAGATCTTCTGGGCAGGATTGAGAGCAACAAGTCTCAAGTTTCCTCCTTCCTTGCAGGCATCAAAACCATACAAGCTGTTTTAAAAAGAAGTTACTCATTACACTGTTTCTCCAAATGGTCCCAAATGTAACACAGAACCAGTTAATTTTATGGTAACTTACAAAATCACCCATTATTCCAGCCAATTTTTACAATTTGTTTGCTCTTATCCTACTGAAATCCTTGCTTTGTATCTCTCTCTAGAACAGTATTCATTTGTCAGCCTCACAGACCCGCAGGCACACAAAGCCTCTTCCTAATAGAGTAATGCAAACCATGCAGTTACAAAACTTTAGTTTAGACAGACCTGTGATAACACTCTTAACGCTTCAACTTATACTATTAAACAGCACAATTTCCCATGACATTTCATCAGAGGTCACTAATGCAGCAGGAACATCTCCAACAGTGTTCACTGAGGGCTTGTCTATACTTGAAACGCTACTGCAGCTGCACTGCTATAGCGCTTCAGTGTAAACACTGCCTACGCCAACAGGAGGGATTCTCCCATCATCATAGGTAATCCACCTCCCCAAGAGGTGGTGGTGTCTACATGGGGGGGGTTAGGACAGCTTACCTACATCACTCGGGGATGTTGATTTTTCACAAGCCTGGGTCATTTTTATACTTCACTAATTTTTTAGTGTAGACCAGGCTTGAGACAGAGTAAGAGAGAGTAAGATAAGGGCTGAAGTTTTGATGCAATAAGAGCAACTCAAGCTCCCAGATACATGCAGCTTACATGAATACAGATAAGTATACTGCCTGGTCCAAATGAAACAGAGACAACTTAAAACAAAAATTCTGGGTTTGGTCGTAGAAGTCACCTTGTCTTTGGAGAACTGCGTAGGAGGCGGCCAAGTGGAGAAAGATGGACCCCCGCTATCCAAGTCAAGATTCAGATGGTAAACTGTCCTAAGCTACATTTTAAGAGAGCAAACCTTGCAAACTGGACCACCTGCATGCAAGTGGACATTTGCCCCAAGAGCCTCAAGCACGTTGGAACTGTCATGGAAGGCTGAGACTGCATATTATGAAGCAGCAACATTTTCCTTCTTACCAGTTATTTCTCTTAGGTCATTAAACCCCAAGCTGCGCAGAAGGTTGCTGCTCACTTGGTACTCATAGTCCTAAATAAGTTGGTTCTGCCCAGCCCCACCACAGCACGCACACAGCAAATTGCCCAAAGCCTAACGGTTCAGGGGGCACTGCTCTTTGTAAGGGAAAATGAACACTCACTTTATTGAAGCCAATAGAAACCTTGCTCTAAAAAGGCATCTAAGAGAAAGGTCCAATAAGCAACTGAGAGGGAACCTGAATTTGGTTCATACCTGTAGCTATGCTCCTCCCTCTAGAAGGTGCAGTCTTCACTCTAAAAGACAAGAATAAAAATAGACACTCTGTGCTCTGGAGCTACAAGCAAAGATACCATGAATCATCAAGTAAGCTCCAGTAACCCTACACAGGCCTCGGACTGGGGATAGTAAAGTGAATTTCTAATAATAGAAATCAGCATGAGATACTCACCATCACCTTTTAGACATCTTTCACAGAAAATGTTTGCACCTTTTCAGAACTGCGGAGAACAAATGGAAGGGTGTATGAAAGAAAACTAAAAACACAAGCCTGTGGAATAGGAATTGCTTCACTGTCATGGCAGCTTCTTAGTGATATTGAAGTGGTTTGTCTTCTGGGTTCCCAAAACAGAATGAGCAGAGCTGCTGTCAGCACTACAGACAATCCTGTAGTCCCTCATTATATTGTGTTGACAGTGGGGGCAGTACAGTATACCCAAGAACCTGCAGATGGGAGCGCTAATACCAAGTAGTGCAGATGGAAAAACTCTGGATTGGAACACACAGAATCAACAGCATAGCAAGGAAAACTATTCTTTCACACTTTCAGTAAATAAGCAGACAGAGAAAATAGAGAGATCTCAGCAATAGTCACATTTACTTGTGTTTAATGAGACGAGATCATGATTCTCTTCTTAAGGGCACAGGATTTCTCTTGTTGCAGTGTCTGCCCCTCTAGCTATCAGGGAGCTGTAGAGACAACTGCCTCATTACTAACAGGATTTAGAAGTATTTGTGATAGGCCTTCCTTGTGTTTTAATTGAAGAACACCACAAGGATCTTTTGTTCAGGTTTAAATGTATTGGGGAGGGAGAGAAGTACTGTGAATGTAGGGTATTTATCTCTTGAGAGGCTAAAGGACTGACCCATACCACCAACTAAAATTAATTAAAATACCAATTGTCCTGTCTACAACTAGGTGTTAGTTAACACATTTTAAAAACACACCCCTTTTCCCAGTTTAGACATAGCCTTACTAAACTGTTCTTATAACTGCCTAGTAAAACTGTCCAGAAAGTTTATCTACCCAGGTATCCTTTTCCATTGTAACAGTGAAATGTTTAGTATTTGACTCACCTGAATAAAAAAATATCAAAACCCTTCCCATCTGGGAGTAAGCAGAATTTTGCAAGGCTGTCTCAAGAGCCATTATATTCTCCCCACTACAGGTCAAGCCTCACAACCTCTTGTTCTTTTCCCATTAATTAGCAAGGATAATTGATCCTGATCCTCCTTCTAACATATTTTTTCATATTCAGAGATATTTATCACATCTACAGTCATTCTCTTCTCCAGAATGTCAAGTATCAGAGGGGTAGCTGTGTTAGTCTGGATCTGTAAAAAGCAACAAAGAGTTCTGTGGCACCTTATAGACTAACTGACGTATTGGAGCATAAGCTTTTGTAGGCGAATACCCACTTCATCAGATGCGTCTGATGAAGTGGGTATTCACCCCAGAAAGCTTATGCTCCAATACGTCAGTTAATCTATAAGGTGCCACAGGACTCTTTGCTGCTCCTCCAGAATGAACATTCCTAGTTCTTGTAACCTTTCCTTATACGTTTTTTCTTTGAAAATGTGTTGCTCTTCTAAATTCTTCACAATTTGTTCAAATCTTTTTACAAAATATTGTGCTTCAACCTGAATACAGCCCCCGAAGCAAGGTCTAATGATATAAATCAATTTAACAAACGAGAATAATTTCACTGGAACTCGGGAGTTTGAAAAAACAAAAAATCTGAAGATCAGAAAAATCTGAAGGGTTCCATAAATAACTTCAACTCCTCTTCAGCAAATAACTCCAAAATTGTGCATCAAATTTTTATCTTTTTCAGAACATTACAGATAGCTCACTATTGGGCTTACAACAGAAGCATTACATATAAAATATTTGTCTGAGCCTGATCCCTCTTTTCTTTTATTGAAGTAAACTTAAAAAATACATATATTTTATTCCCCAAAAGTCTCAGCTCCCTACCGGCAGCCTTTTTTGTTTTATTTTTTAACCCAGAGCTGACAGACATTTATAAGACCCACAGAAGTGTAATGAGCCCAAAGGTATAAGTTTGTGCTACTCAGTTTTAGTAAGGCCTGAAATAAGCAACTCGTGCTTACAAATGTTGCAGGACATGATGATAGAACTTCTCAAAGGTTTCAGATATGTCTCTTCTCATGCCAGATACAAGCATGTGACCTCCTGAGTATCAATCTTAACATTTTGTGTAAGTTACAAACACTGTACTAGCCACGGGAATCCATGACACATGTGGACACCACTGATGAAAACTCTCTCTTTGTCTTATTCAGGTATGTAGAACAGTGAAGGCTCCAAGAGTAAGTAACAAATCTGATATAACCACCTCTGAGAGACCTGGGAAATATTCATCTGGGAAGCATCTGTCATTTGATAAAAAATTTCACACTATGGCTTGTTTTAACCACATTTAGAACCTAACTATGTAGTCTACTTTATGTAAGTTTATGCATCAGATAGGTCTTACAACTCCCTCCCTTCTCAAAGAAAACTAGAACTCAGTTTCCTGTATTCTCGTAATGCACTGCTCCTGGCAGGTACCACTTCTCTATTCAAGTGTCCATGGTGTACTATATTCTGTACAACTGGCAGAGAAAGGTTTTGTGTTCACTGAGGATTTACCCCATTATCAGTCTTGGGTGGCCAACCGCTGTTACAGATGTATGGGTAAACACACCTACTAGAGGCAGGAAAACATAAGCTGCAACTTGCATCTGTGCAGTTTACTGTGGTTTCAAGTAGTGGTGAACTACACAGGTACAAATCGTGGCTGAGGGCTTGTCCACACCTGGAAATTATTCCAGAATAAGGCAGAGTGTGAATTTAAGGCAGAATAGCTATTCTGGAATAACTTCCATGTGTGGATGTTTTCATTCCAAAATTCCAAAGTGGATTAGGCTAATTCAGAAAAAGGCACTCTTATTCCAAATATTTTTCTGGAATAGCTATCCTTGATTAGCTCTATGTGTAGACAAGACCCTTACAATGGTTTACTGTATCTATACAAGGGGTTTGGACTAGTGCAGTTAAACGGGTGGCTGGCGACCAGTGTCTGAAATTCCCAGTTTAAAGTCTACATTTGTCACAGTGCTCAGATTCCATGATTCCTTATGTTTAGAGCCCTGCGATTCATTTTTTTTTCTTAAGCTTCACTGTCAAACAAATAGCATCACCACAGGGATATATTTCACCACATTTCTTTTCGCAAAGAGAAAAATTCTGCTGCTGCCTTCCCCCTGCAAGGGTGTACATTTGGGTGTAGATTCTGTTTCCAGCATCCCCTATTGAGTATGTGGGGGAATTCTATTACTGTCCACCTTTCCCATGAAGAGGAATGAAGACTATACCACTGCATATTTCATGCAAGGATGCAGGAGTGAGAAAAGATATGACTGCTAATGAACCAACTGTTGCCTCTAATGGGACATCAGGTAGATACGATTGCTGCTGCTACTGAAAGGAGTGGCTCAGGGCCTAGGCCCCCAGAACATGGATTTAAGAACAGTTGCTTTATCAATACCTCCAAGTGGCACACTAGTCACATTTTCCAAATTCTCAGGCCTAGTCTACAGTTAAAATTTAGTTTGATATAGCTACCTTACTCAAAGGCCATACGCCTGGGCGACATAGCTATGCTGATCTAGCCCCAGGTGTAGATGCAGATATGTGGACAGAAGAATGTTCCATCAACAGAGCTGTTGTTGCTTAGGGAGGTAGTGTTCTTACACCAATGGAAAAACTCCTTTCCTTCGTGTAGGCTGTCTACACTACAGAGTAATGCGGCCATAGCTACAGCATCACAGCTACACTGCTATAGTCCCCAGAGAGTAGACATGGCTTGAGTCTTGTTAACACACTGGTGTGCCTACAGAATACATTCCCTGCCCAGTGAGTGTACCCGTGCCCATTTACTGCATCTACCCTTCCCCACTAGGGGTTTATATTTAGACATAACATAATTGATTTCTGTTTGCTCCAGTAACAAATGTTTATTAATAGTCTAGATTAGCATTTATAATCATATTCGCTAACTAACTAATGGGCAATTAACTTGAGTTAAAACAGGACCACAAACTCTAATTTAGATAGATATACGTTAGGGGCCCAAATATTCTTAATTAAATTAGGGCTGTTGATTAATCACTGTTAACTCACACAATTAACTCAAAAATTCATTGCGGTTAATCACACTTTTAAATCTCACTGTTATACAACAGAATACCAATTGAAATTTATTAAATATGTTTCGATGTTTTCTACATTTTCAAATATATTGATTTTAATTACAGAGAATACGAAGTGTACAGTGCTCACTTTATATTATTTTTGACAAATATTTGCACTGTAAAAATGATCAACAAAAGAAATTGTATTTTTTAATTCACTTCATACAAGTACCATAGTGCAAGCTTGTTATCATGAAAGTGCAACTTACAAAAGGTAGTTTTTTTTTTGTTTTGTTTTTTTTGTTTTTTACAGAACTGCACTCAAAAACAAAACAATGTAAAACTTTAGAGCCTACAGGTCCACTCAGTCCTACTTCTTGTTCAGCCAAGCACTCAGACAAACAAGTTTGTTTACATTTATGGGAGAAACTGCTGCTGGCTTCTTATTTACAATGTCACCTGAAAGAGACAACTAGTGTTTGCATGGCACTTTTGTAGCCGGCGTTGCAAGGTATTTACATGCCAGATATGCTAAACATTCATATGCCCCTTCATGCTTCAGCCACCATTCCAGATGATGTGCTTCCATGCTGACGATGCTCGTTAAAAAAAATTAGTTAATTAAATTTGTGACTGAACTCCTTAGGGGAGAATTGTATGTCTCCTGCTCTCGCATTCTGCCATATATTTCATGTTATAGCAGGCTCGGATGATGACCCAGCACGTTGTTCATTTTAAGAAAACTTTCACTGCAGATTTCATAAAATGCAAAGAAGATACCAATGTGAGATTTCTAAAGATAGCTACAGCACTTAACCCACGGTTTAAGAATCTGAAGGGTCTTCCGAAATCTGAGAGGGAGGAGGTGTGCAACATGCTTTCACAAGAGTTAAAGGAGCAACACTCCGATGCAGAAACTACAGAACTCAAACCACCAAAAGAGAAAATCAACCTTCTGCTGGTGGCATCTGACTCAGATAAAGAAAATGAATGGCATCGATCTGCGCCGCTCTGGATCATTATCAAGCAGAACCCATCATCAGCATGGACACGTCCTCTGGAATGGTAGTTGAAGCCTGAAGGGACATATGAATCTTTAGAGCCTCTGGCATGTAAATATCTTGTGATGCGGGCTACAACAATGCTATGAGAACGCCTGTTCTTACTTTCAGGTGACATTGTAAATTAAAACTAAAATCTCATCAAAAGAGGATTTTTTCATGTGATTAAACTGTAATTTCTCCCTGTGGGCTTCTTAGCACTCCTGTTTTTCTATATTTTTCCCTCTCACTCAAAAATTTATTTATAGACTGTCCAAAGTGTGCTAAGCACTGTACAAAACATAGAAGACCTATGGCCCAAGAATTTACAGTCTAAACAGGGAAAAAAAGATAACACATACAAATGCTAAATGCTACATTTCTCCCAGAACCACCTTGGCTTTAGCGTCGCCCCCAACATAGACTTTGTCTTGTTTGAAGAAATGTAATCTGGCAAGAAAGTCACTTGAAAGTCATCTACTGAGTATGGAGGAAAAAAATCTTTTGGTCATTGTTGATTTAAGCTGCCTTTCATCCACAAACACCCATGGCCCGCCCTGGACCTGGCAAACATCCCTTCTAGGCAAGCTTTCTTGCGGTGATTAATGTTCACTGACAGCTGTGACAGGACACTTTTACATTCTCTTCATGATTCTCTAAGGCCCTGCCAGATTCTCTGTTGTGCTGGGTCTGAGTCCATCACCTGATTCAAGACATTCATGGAGGGAGATGATTGTTTACTGTAGTGACCCAGTGTCTTTGCATTCAATTGCTGTCATGGTTCAGAGACTGCCCATGCACTTTGCCAAACATTAGAGATATTCAGCACTCATTTGCAGTTTCATGCACAAGTTTTCAGTTACTCACTTATTTTCTCCTTCTATTCCTTCCATTCACTCTTCCTGCAGGGAATAGTGTGACATTAGCTGTATTCCACCGTTATAAGAGACGGAGACTGGACAAACTTCATGTCAAAACAAGTGCTATAAATATAACTATTGGCTGAACATCTTAATGAGGAACCAAAAAAACAAAAAAAAAAAAACCACTACAGCTACAAAATGCTCTTACATCTCTTATAGGATTCTAGGAGACCCCATATATCCTGTCTCCTTAATAGAAAAGGGGTCAAGAATCCAGGTGTGGTGATTCACATGCCATAACTCTCTTTCTCTACTCCCATGTCAGCAGCATAGCTCACCTTCTTTCCCAAGAACTGTCAGCATAGTCATATCACACATCAGGTCAATATGAATTTATCATACATTTTGAAAAGACAGTTTGTCATTGCATATTTCCCTACATGTAGGTTAAATTCAAAGAAAGACTGCAGGTATCATATATTAATCCGTAATGCCTCTCATTCAACTTTGGGGGGCTTTACCCCAGAGAAAGAGGGATGTCAGTGCTCAATAAAAGATGAGACTGAAGAGGGTGGGGAAGTAATGACAGAAATAAGCTAAGAATATCAGTGTTCATAGCTATATTATCTACAGTCCAGTCTCCCTGGATTTACCCTGTTTAGTTTTAAAACATCCCAAGTGGTGAGGCTTCCACTACTTCCCTAGAGGGAATATTTCACACTATAATAAACCTTACTATCAGAGTACTGTCCCTGATATTCATTTTTTTGTTATCCTTTGCTCAATTTCATTCCAGTATTCCTAGTTATACCTTTTGGATAATTCCTCATTGTCCCTGGGCTCTCTCTTTAAAATTTGCAAGCAATCAGAACCCCACCCTTGGCCAACCTGTACCTATGTAGTTCATTTAATATATTTTCTCATCTGAATCCTTGCAGCCTTCATTTCTGTGTGTGATTAATCTTGCATCCTCCATCTTGAATTTAATTATTTTCCTGCTCATATTTAACCTACTTTTGTCTTTCTGGTATGTGTCATCTGTAATTGTAGTTCAGCAACAATTGTGAATTATATTAACATATTGTCTTCCTCCCCTTCTAAATCATTAATGAAGCTATTTAATAAAACTGGACCTAACTCCCATCTCTGCAATACCCCAACACACTTCCCATCAATCTGATACATTGTTGTTTACTATTACCCTTTTTATAAGTATGCAGGGAACAACAGGAGTTCCTTAATTTTAGGAGGATAACAGTAGCTAGAATAAAATCAGAAATAAGCTGCCTCCTAGAACTTTTAAAAGAATGCTAGAGTAGGTTAGATTCCCCCTGACTTCCAATCCTGCTTTGGTGTGCAAGTCCCTATAAAAATGACACGAAACAACCTTTTTTGTGGGTATAACATGGATCTGTGGGCCTTCTCCCTTAGGACTACTCAAGCTTACAGTATATTTTCAAGTAAGATTTTCTGACTACCAATTCCTAAAGCATTATGTTATGTGGCATGGCTCCCTTGAGCCAACAGGAATAGGCATAGCCCCAAGTGGCTCCCTTTCAGCCACTAGGATATAGCAGCAAGGCAGATTTTACTGCACTGAAAAATACATCAGCTTTCTAAGAAATGGAAGTTGGAGTGTAGCTCTGCAAACCACCATCCTCTGATGTTCTGTCATTATGTGCCTATTCCTACTCTCTCAGTAGGGGTACTGGCAAAGGCAGGGAGAGTATCAGAAAGCATTCCAAAGGCCAGGGAGGAGTGGGGTAACCATGAAGTACCAGGGACAAGCAAGCTGCATTGAGTAAAATCCCAATTTTACTTTTAAATTAGCTTTTTAAAGTAAGATTTGTTCCAATTTAATCTCTGCTCCTCTGCTCTTGCTGGTGCTCATAGAGGAGGGTATGCCTGTAGGGGGATACAGAATGGACAGGCAGGAATGAGGAGAGGCAGAGAGTACTGAGAGGATGTGGCAGTATCTTTAGTATTCTGCATGGGCTTGCAAGGAGAAGGGTTTGAAACTCCAGAAGCCACTCCATATGCAGTGAACATCACAGGACTACCAGATGAAGGAGGAACAACTGTCAGCATGTGTTTACATTACACAAACAACAACTATCAGAAATCAGCCACACAACAAACAGCCACTTGTTAAGTAGACAGTCCAAGAGTGAGACGTCCCTCTGTCACACAGATCTATCAACTTTTTCTCTTCTGATCCCAAATATGTCTACAGGCACACCTGTGGAGTCTTGAGACCCCCATTCAGCCCCATAACCTGTTTGTTTCCTCTGGGAGGTGACAGTCCAACCGTAATAGTTACAAACATTTCAAACATTTGAAACGTGCTGGGGATACTATAGGAAAGAAGTCAACTCAGACCAGGTCACTAGAGCACTCAAGAAAGATTAAAAGGAGAGATGTTTGCTTCACTTTCCACACATGAATCAGCAGAAAGCTTTAGTAACCAAAATCCCAGAGATTTAGGGTGTGGTTTCCAGAGGTGCAGAACATCCATAGCTCCAGCTGAAGTGACCAGGAGCTATAAGTGGTCAGCATTAAGAACTTGTCTATCCTGAGGAAAAATTTTCAAAAGATCACACCAGTGCTAATGGTTGGTGCAGCTGCCACCACTGTTTTCAGCACCATTTCATTAACCCTGCTCAGAGTAGGTCCTGTCAACACTGTTTACAACAGTGTCCACAGCTGGCAGCCTGTTTACATGAGGCTAAACATCTATAACCCCAGTTCAGCTGAACTTGTATTAAAGGGAAGAAAATTTTTAAAAATGTCCCTGGTGTAAATAGGGTCTTAGTGTGAGGTTCACACAAATGCACAGTCAGAGAGAACAGTTAAGTTTCTAGCTCTTCCTAATAAGGTATTCCATGAAGGCCCAACCTCCAACATCACCTTCAACCTGCACTCACGGCCTCAAACCAAAAAAGGCAGAGCAGGGTCTATTCCCTTATTAATCCTGGTTAACCACAAGTGGCAAAGAAATCATGTAGCTTGTCAGGTAGAGTATCTGCCTTTCACTAATCCTCAGGGCAGTCAGAGTGAGAGCAGCTCTTTTGGGGCAGAGTATAATACCAGTTCCCAAGGCAGGCAGGGCCATCAAAGCCCCTCAGAGAGGAGCAGCCCTCTTTTTGGAGCTTGCAGCATTGCTGTTTTAGTGCGATTACCCACTCACTGCGCTCTTTCCTAGCAAAGCAACTGTATACTCATCTCCACTACCAGTCCTAGATTCACAACTTTCATGGATTATAACTTACAAGAAAAGCCCCACAAACAGATCACCTTTCATGTGGAAATCAGTCCTCCCCAGAAACACAGACAAATGGACGGATGCAAGGACAGAGACTGCAAGCTGTGGCTCACAATTCTGACCAGCAAATGCCATGCCTGCACAAGACCAGCCACGCCACCTAGCTAATGTGTTGTTGCTGTACAAATATAGAAAGCAGAAAGTGGAATGAGAGTTTCAGCAGAACACATTCTGCTCAGCTTTCTCAGAGGGAGGAGCAGGGAGTTGAACAGCTTTACCCATACATGGTCGATGAACGGGGTCACTGCTGAGACAAGTTTCTTCTCACACATTCATTCACAGTCGGACTGTGCTGGAGAAGAAACAGAATTAAGCTCTAAAGGAGGAATGGGCGGTGGCACACTATGAACTTTGCTTCAAGAAAGGTTTGATGGAGTCCATTTCAGTTAAACAAATTTCCAGTACCCATATCCAACAAACAGCACCAAGTCTGACATAAGGGGAAACGTTAATGTCCAGAAAATCCTTAAATCTATCCACGTTCCTGAGCTGCTGTCTGATCTGCACAGGCCATGCCTTCACAGCTGCTTCCAGAAGCACCTGCCCAATTACCTACTCAGATTCTTCAAACTGATTTACAGCAATAATTTTCATTTGGCTTTTTCTGATACTTTCCTAAACTGGCTAATACGAACTTGTTGGTATAAACAAAAACATGTTAGAAGTCTTGATCGCCCTATTAGGTTACTACAGCTTAAATCTTTAACAGGTAACATTCTCAGACAATGTAATTTTTCATATTATTTTTACAAAAGGAAAAAAATACCTGACCCAGATTAACATGCACGCCCTTGTTTTAGGATAACAAAAATTCTGGCATGGAAAGACAGTAGCAATCTAATTCTATACCCAAGGCCCCATTTGCTAAACAGAAAACATAATATAAGTTCTGGGGCCTGATCCCTGGATTCTGGTGTGGCAGACTGCAAATTCTGCGGGAACTTCATTTATATTTTAAAGTGTATGTTTTTATTAAATATTAAAATAGTATAATCAATACAGCAGCCACAGCTATTTGTATATTAAATTCAATTTATTTTATGCTGACTCATATTTTCCAATATCAGTATGCTGCAGAGTTTTGTACTCGTACTATAGAAGTTATTAAGGACAAAACTTGACATTTGGGCAGATAAGTACGAACCAGCTGAAATTTTCGCATCAAAAGGCGGCATGGGAGCCAGTCTGGAACTGAGACAAGCACATCAGCTAGATATTTCTGCTAAACAATCAGTAATAAAACAAGAAACAATGCTGACGTTTAAACTCCTCTTTCGGTTTCAGAGGTAACACTCCATTAAGGTGAATGGGGTACTTCACATCTCTTATACAGTTATTACTTCAGACCGTCTCCAAACTTCAGAGGGTAACTCTGCATCAATTACACACTGGCCACATTTTCAAGGTTTTTTTCACAACAAGGGCTACCATATAGACTCTGCTTCTGCTCCTATTTAAAACAATAGTAAAATTCGCATTAACGTTAGTGGTGCAGGACCGGGCCAACATTTTAAAAACATGAATTCTGATGCACAATTCTGCACCAGAGGATGAATTTTGTGGCAAACATAAATGTGGAAGAGACAGAACCCTGTCTAGATCCTGCCTCTGATGATCAAATGTCAGGTGATTCAAAGGAAGGCACTTATGACATCTAATGCAAAAGGAAATTCCCCCTACAAAGTAATATATGAGAATCCAGCCCATGAGAATCAGGAAATTCTCATTTAAGGTTCCCCAGTTCATTTTAATTATCTTCTCTTTGTTCAGGTATCACTACAGTTAACTATTATTGAGCAGTCAAAACTGCATTTTGTACTTCAGAGAAAGAAGTAAGAAAGAGAAACAAACAAGACCTTTCTCTGAAGAGCTTTTTTAATATTAATCATGTTTATTATAGTAGAACTTAAGGACCAATCAAGAATGAGGCCCCGTTGTGCTAGGCATTGTACAAACACAGAGAAGCAGACAGTCCTTACTACTCTGTGTTTGTTCAGTACCCAACAATTTACAACCAAAACACATGAAACAGGTAATGAGGTTTATAGGGGAAAGGAAGAAGGGTAATATTATAAGATAACATGGTTCTTCATTAAGACAAATGCATGCCTTGATAATTTAAATTAGCTTTTATTTAAAAAAAAAAAAAATCAGTTCTCATTAGTAACAACCAAAATGAGTTTTTGGGTGGACTATAATAAAGAACATAAAAACGGCCATACTAGATAAGACCAAAAGGTCCATCTAGCCCAGTATCCTGTCTTCCTACAGTGGCCAATGCCAGGTGCCCCAGAGGGAATAAGCAGAACAGGTAATCATTAAGTGATTCATCCCCTGTAGCCCAGTGTTTCCCAAACTTGGGACATCACTTGTGTAGGGAAAGCCCCTGGCAGGCCAGACCGGTTTGTTTACCTGCCACATCCGCAGGTCCGTCTGATCACGGCTCCCACTGGCCTTGGTTTGCTGCTTCAGGCCGATGGGAGCTGCTGGAAGCGGCAGCCAGTTATGTCCCTCGGCCCGCGTTGCTTGGATTTATATGGACGCAATATATTTTCTGTCTTATCTATCCCTTTGTTAATGATTCCCAACATTCTGTTCGCTTTTTTGACTGCCGCTGCACACTGAGTGGATATTTTCAGAGAACTATCCACAATGACATTTTACATGTATAGTTGGGATTATGTTTGCCAGTGTGCATTACTTTGCATTTAGGAGAAAAATGTTTATGGAAGGTGTCCTATACACAAGCTAGAGATGTTTAAATTATGGGGAAGCACGATTTTTATAGCACTTTGCCTTCAAAGAGCATTCAAACAGAACCGTATGCAGCTTTCTAAATTTCTTCTCTACTACTAGAAGACTACAGAACAGAGCACCCTCCTATCAAAAGCAGCATCCATTGATACCTGAACATCTAGCCTGTAAAATTTTGCAAATGTATGAAAGCTGACCAGGTGGCCATCTTGCAAAACTACTAACTGTAGTACATAACCTATAATTTAAATCAGCTTCTATACCAGATGATTGGAGGATAGCTAATGTGACACCATTTTTTTAAAAAAAGGCTCCAGAGGTGATCCTGTCAGTTACAGACCAGTAACCCTAACTTCAATACCAGGCAAATTGGTGGAAACTACAGTAAAGAACAGAATTATCAGACACATAGATGAATACGATTTGTTGGGAAAGAGTCAACATGGCTTTGGGGTGAGGCATGATTTCCCTTTACAAATCTATTAAAATTCTTTGAGGGGGTCAACAAACAAGTGGAGAAGGGTGATCCAGAGGATGCAGTGTACTTGTCAAAGGCTTTCAGAAAGTTCAAGATGCCTCACCAAAGGCTCTTAAGCAAAGTAACTAATCCTGGGATAACAGGGAAGGTCCTCTCATGGATTAGTAACTGGTTAAAAAACAGGAAACAAAGGGCAGGAATAAATGGTCAGTTTTCAGAATGGAAAAAGGTAAATAGTGGTGTCCCCTAGAAATCGGTACTGGGACCAATACTGTTCAACATATTCATAAATGATCTGGAAAAAGGGGTAAATAGGGAGGTGGCAAAGTTTGCAGATGATACAAAATTACTCAAGATAACTAAGTTAAGTCCAAAGCAGACTGCAAAGAGTTACAATGGGATCTCACAAAATTGGGTGCGTGGGGAACAAAATGGCAGATGAAATTTACTGTTGATAAATGCAAAGTAATGCACATTAGAAAACATAATCCTAATTATATACACAAAATGATGAGATCTAAATTAGCTGTTACCACTCAAGAAAGAGATCTTGGCACCACTGTGGACAGTTCTCGGAAAACATCCACTCAGTGTGTGGCGGTAGTCAAAAAAAGATAATGTTAGGAACCATGACGAAACAGATAGATAATAAGACAGAAAAGATCATAATGCTGCTATGTAAATCCTTGGTACGCCCAAACCTTGAATACCGTGTGCAGTTCTGGTCAATTCCATGAGAATTGGAAAGGGTACTGACAAGGGCAATAAAAATGATTAAGTGTATGGAACAGCTTCCATATGAGAAGAGATTAAAAAAACTGGGACTATTTATCTTGGAAAAGACATAACCAAGAAGGGATATGATAGAGGTCTACAAAATCATGAATGTTGTGGAGAAAGTGAATAAGGAAGTGTTATTTACTCCTTCATATATGGGCCCTACCAAATTCACAGACAAAATCGGATCTCTCCCATGAAATCTAGCTATTCTAGGGGAGGGGGAGGGCTGGAGGTGCCGTAGTCAGGGGCTCCTACTATGCATTTGACTCCAGCTGCTAGTCCCAGCAGGGCTAGGACTTCATCTTCCCCTGAATGGCTGCTCTCGGGGGGAGATCAGACTCACCTCCAGAAACTTCCCCCAGCTGCAGAGGCTCTGAAGGCAACACAGAAGTGAGGGTGGCAATCCCACAATACCCTTACAACAGCTTTGCCCCAGTCCCTTTTGGGTCAGGATCCCCAGGGTTATAATACCATCAAATTTCAGATACAAGCACCTGAAATCGTGAAACTGGCTATTTTAAAAATCCTACAACTGTGAAATTGACCAAAGTGGACCATGAATTAGGTATGGCCCTATTCACGTAACACAAGAACCTGGGGTCACCCAATGAAATTAATAGGCAATAGGTTTAAAAAAAACAAAAGGAAGTATTTCTTCACACAATGCACAGTCAACCTGTGGAACTCATTGCTAGGGGATGTTGTCAAGGCCAAAACTATAACAGGGTTAAAAAAAAATTAGATAAGTTCATTGAGAATAGGTTCACCACTGGCTATTAGTTAAGATGGTCAGGGATGAAACCTCATGCTCTGGGTATCCCTAGCCTGTGACTGCTGGGAGTGGACAATAGGGGATGGTTTTCTCAATGATTGCCTTTTCTGTTCATTCCCTCTGAAGCACTTGGCATTGGTCACTGCCAGAAGAGAGGATACTGGCCTAGATGGACCATTGGTCTGATCCAGTATGGTCATTCTTATATGATGCACAAGATCCTGCAGCCCCGAAAAGCACCTGTCTCAGAAAATATATGTCAATACTGGTTTCTGAGAGAGACATTTTTGACTTACATTCATTTCATCCACTTTGTAACAGTGGATTAAAATGCTTTCTTTTTTTTAGATGGCTCTTAAGGGCTCTATAGACGTTCAATTTATGCCACAAATTCTCATTTGAATGACAGTTTTGGGCAAAAGGAAGGGGGCATGATCTCTCGGACTCTGTGAAACACTGTGTTAATTTTGGAGATAAAGGTCAGGTCTGTTTGAAGAACTACCTTATTTTGGAATGTGCAGTTCTATTCTTTGAAAGGTAAGGGCCCCAAGCACCACCATCCTCTGGGTAGAGGTGAAGACTACCAGGAAGGCCATCCTTGATGGGGATGTAATACACGGATACCTTCTGAAGGTAGTGAATACTCTAATGAATGCTGAACCAGGCTGTTGCGCTCCACCATGGAACCTCAATATGGTTCTTAATGAATCCTCCGACAACAAATAAGGATGCAGCTCTAAACAAGTGCATAATAACTAAGCATGAAGAAATCCTTTGCCAGTGAAGAAAGCATACTAGATAGCACAGCAACTTTTTTTTTTTAGTAGTTTACATTTAATAGTACTGTACTGCATTTGTCTTTTTTTTTTTTTTTTTTTTGTCTCTTCATTGTTCTTAAGTAGTGTTCCCAGACTTGTGCCTTTGGTTTTTTTGTGTGTGTGTGTCTCCCAGCTGCTGCCTGATTCCATACTTCTGGTTTCAAATGAGGTGTGTGGTTGACTGGTTCAGTTCTTAACTCTGGTGTTCATAACTCTGAGGTTCTGCTGTATTAGGTCTAGTCTACATACAAAGTTGCACTAGTTTAACTGAAGGTATGAATTTAAACTGATTTAGTTAAACCATTGCAAAATATAGCATAGTCATGTTGGTTTAAACTTGGCTTATACTGGTTGAGCTTGTTTTGATAAATTAACTGTCACAAGCTAAACCAATATTTCCTGTTTTAAACTGATGTGTGTGTTAACAAAGGGTTTTCACTGGGTTAAAATGTTTTAAAAATCAGTTTAGTTAAGTTAAACTCAGGCCTTTTGTGTGTGCAGCCTGAAATGTAATTTTCCCAGATGCTTGCAGAGTGGAGATGACACCTTCCAAGTATCCTCTCTTTCAATTAAGAGCTCAAAACCAGGCAGTTAGTCAAAGGTTCTGTGCGTGACAAATCCTGAGCCAAGAGCAGACCACGTCATAAAGAAAGGAAAAAGAGGTTGGTCTGAGCTACATTAAGAGGACTGGAGAACCATAGCCTTCTTGGCCAATACAAAGCTACTAATACTACCAGCGCTTTCTCCCTCCTGATCTTCTGGATAGATCTGAATACCAAGGGGAAAATGCATATAGGAAGCCCACTGCCCACTTATGGGAGACAGCATCCGTGCCTACTGCCCTTGGATCCCTCTTTTGGGTGGAAAAGAAGGCAGGGAATAATGCAGTTTGTATGTGATGCAAATAGGTCTACCTGTGAGACCCTGAATTTCCTCAGTAGGAGTTGAAACACTTCTGGTTGAAGATTCCACTGCACTTGATCTAATTGTTCCCTGCTCAGCCAGTTCATCACAATGGTTTTCTTTCCCTGAATATGCAGAGATCAGATGCACTAGAAATTTCACTCTGCTGAGCGGATCAAAAGGTGCACTCCCTTTTAGATGGATGCCAACTTTGCCCCAACCTGCTGACATACGCCATTGCATTGGTGTTGTCTGTCACAATTAAGACATGGGAGCTATTCAGCCATGGGAGGAGGGCTCTGAGTCCATAATAAATTGCCCTGAGTTTTAACCAATTTATTTTTTAACCTCTCTGTAGTCCAAGTTCCCTGTACTGACCTCGCTTCTGTGTCAGCTCCCCATCCTTTGAAGCTGGCATCAGTGTAAGCACCATCCTGTCCAGCTCAGCTATAGGAAATATCTTCAAATGGTTTTAGACAGTTTATTATGCTCTAAATGAAGAAGCTGAACTCTCCTGGCAGAAAGGGATAGGATGTGCAGAGCAGGACAGCAGAAAAGATTGGTGAGCTGTCATGTACACTAGGGCTTACCTTAGTGTGTCCACACACAACACAAAAATCCCCAAAACAACAGGGAGTGGACTGAAACATCCTCAAAGATTCTGACCACCTTTACCAATAAAATTAGTCTGTCCTGTCTCTCCTGAGAAACAATGAACATGGGAGATGTTGTGTTGAATTTCATTAACATGTGATCATTAATATGTCAGCTAACCATTGTGGAGGTGAAAGTGACTGAGCCCTAGTCTACACTATGAGTTTAGGTCGAATTTAGCAGCGTTAGATCGATTTAACCCTGGACCCATCCACACGACAAAACCATTTTTGTCGACTTAAAGGGCTCTTAAAATCGATTTCTGTACTTGTTTCCAACAAAGGGATTAGTGCTGAAATCAATCCTGCTGGGTCAAATTTGGGGTAGTGTGGACACAATTTGATGGTATTGGCCTCCAGGAGCTAACCCGGAGTGCTCCATTGTGACCGCTCTGGACAGCACTCTCAACTCAGATGCACTGGCCAGGTAGACAGGAAAAGCCCTGCTAACTTCTGAATTTCATTTCCTGTTTGGCCAGTGTAGCGAGCTGATCAGCACAGGTGACCATGCAGAGCTCATCAGCACAGGTGACCATGTAGTCTCAGAATTGCAAAAGAGCGTCAGCATGGACCAAATGGGAGGTACTGCATCTGACCACTGTATGGGGAGATGAATCCGTGCTATCCGAACTCCATTCCAAAAGACGAAATGCCAGAATATTTGAAAAACTCTCCAAGGCATGAAGGATAGAGGTTATAACAGTGACCCGCAGCAGTGCCGCATGAAGCCTACCAAAGAACCAGAGAGGCAAACGGCCACTCTGGGTCAGAACCCCAGACATGCCGCTTCCATGATGAGCTGTATGCCATTCAAGGGGGTGCCCCTACAACTACCCCAACCCTGGGCTTCCCTCCTCCCCCACCCCTCTCAGGCCACCTTGGCATTTATCCCCCCATTTGTGTGATGAATTAATAAAGAATGCATGAATTTGAAACAACAATGACTTTACTGCCTCTGCACGTGGAGATCAAAGGAAGGAGGGGAGGGCGGTTGGCTTACAGGGAAGCAGAGTGAACCAAGGGGGCAGGTTTTCATCAAGGAGAAACAAACAGAACTTTCACACTGTAGTCTGACCAGTCCTGAAACTGGTTTTCAAAGCTTCTCTGATGCACAGCACGCCCTCCTGTGCTCTTCTAACCGCCCTGGAGTCTGGCTGCACGTAATCAGCGGCCAAGTGATTTGCCTCAACCTCCCACTCCGCCATAAATGTTTCCCCCTTACTCTCACAGATAATGGGGAGACACAGAAAGCAGTAATAACGATGGGGATACTGGTTTTGCTGAGGTCTAACCGAGTCAGTAAACTGCACCAGCGCGCTTTTAAACATCCAAAGGCACATTCTACCACCATTATGCACTTGCTCAGCCTATAGTTGAACTGCTCCTTACTACTGTCCAGGCTTCATGAGCCATGGGAGCAAGAGGTAGGCTCAGGTAGGTGCAACCACGTGGTGCTGCCAACTGAGACAGCAGCCTGAGGCAGAAGCCTGCAGTTGGTATGATATTCCAGGCAGGACTGAATCTCCATTAGACAAAACTTAAAGAAGAGAATGACCTGGAGTCATTCCCTTTTTTGTCCAGGCGCCCCCGACCGACCTCACAAAAGCTGGCCAGGAGCACCCATGCCTGCCCAGGTGCCCCTGACCAACCTGAGGTCAGCCAGGAGCACCTACGGGACAACCATGATGGCTAGCAGTCATATTGTACCGTCTGCCGTCCACAAGGCAAGGCAAGGCAAGGGGATGCTGCTGTATAGCACTGCAGTACCATGTCTGCCAGCAGCACCCAGGAGACATTGGTGACAGTGAGCTGAGTGGGCTCCATGCTTGCTGTGGTATGTCGGCTGCATGAGTAACCCAGGAAAAAAGGCAAGAAATGATTTCTTGCTGTTGCTTTGACGGCATGAGGTAGGCCTGACAACATGTACCCAGAACCACTCGCAACAATGTTTCTGCCCCATCAGGCACTGGGAGCTAAACCCAAAATCCCAATGGGTGGCAGAGACTGCAGGAACTGTGGGATAGCTACCCAATGCAACTCTCTGGAAGTCGACGCTAGCCTCGATACTGTGGACGCACAGCGCTGACTTAATGTGCTTAGTGGGGACACACACAATCGACTGTATCAAATCAATTTCTAAATAATCAACTATTAAATCAACCTAATTTTGTAGTGTAGACATATCCTAAGTGGTTTCCTTCCCAATTCACAGCTCCCAATCCCCTCCATGATCGGGACTGTCCTCAGAATGTCTTGTTTAGCTTTGTTTCTAGGTGAATCCCTTACCAACAGGTCAATGGCCAGTGGACAGAGATGAACCCCTTTTCTGTCTGAGGGCAACTGCAAAGATAATAAACATCTTTGTAAATAGCCAGCAGTAATGATGAGCCAAAGGGCAATAATCTGTATTGGAAATGACAAGGTCGAAAGGCAAAATGAAGAAATCTGCTATGAGACTGATGAATGGGGATGTGGAGGGCTGCATCTTATAAGTCAGCTGAGGACAGAAAATCTTCTCTGTAGTCAGGGTGACACTGATATTTCCATTTTGAATCTGGACTTCCTCAGGACCTTTTTGAAATTCTTCAGGTTTATTGCCCTGTTGCTGCTTCATTTCTTCTTGATCAAGAATAAATCCAACTACAACCCATGCTCCCTTTTTGGGGCTGGTTCTATTACCTCAAAGTGCAGGAGATGAAGAACAGCTGATTACTTTTGCCCATGTTCTTGAGGGTTCTTGAAGGAAGGAAAATGGATAAATCTGGAAGAAAGGGAACTAAGCAGGTCCAGTACATACCCTCTTTCTGAGACCTCTAGAAACCACTGAGGTGTTTCAAGGCCAACAATCTGCAACTTGTAGAGATAATCACCTACACACTAGTCCATCCCAGCTTATTACAGCCGCAGTCATATATTATAAACTGGAGAACCGGATGGTCTTGTGGAAATCACTTCCGAATGACTGTCTTTGGTTCTAGGCCACTCTCTTCTAGAGTGGCTGGGACTGTCTTGTCTCCTAAGCTTGATGTTCAGGAAAAAGTGTTTGTGTCTGGAATAGACTCCAGTGAAGAGTGGCAAGGAGCCTCAGAAACTAAGGAAAAAATGGGTTGGGACAGGAGTCTGAAAGAGGGAGAGGAATGAGACTAGAAAGAAACAAAGAAATTGCCATCAGATAGGTGGTCAATGCCACTTGCTTCAGAGGAAGATGCAAGAAACCCTGTAGTACATACTTATGGAAGAGTCTGCCAATAGAGAAGTTTCTTACTAACCATTGTCAGAGACTGGCTTATGCCCTGAAGCCTGAAGGTTTACATCCCTTCTGTTATTTTATTTCCTACTGAATGTAACTGTGGATGTTCTCGTTATCCATATAAACATCTAATTCTTTCTGGAATCCTGCTAAACTCTTGACCTCTATAGTATCTTGTTGCAGTGACTTCCACAACTAAATTAGTGTAAAAAAATATTTCCTTGAGATGCATTAATCTTCCACCATAGTGAAAACTGAGTGAGTCATTCCTACTTTTTAGTGTCACAGCCACCTTCTAATCCATTACTGTACTTTGTCTCTCACCTCATAACTATTTAGCTTTTTCAACAGCCTTTTCCGAGGGACTTTGTCAAAGGCATTTTGAAAATCGAAACTATTCTCCTTTATTCACAATATCAACATGTCTAAAAATTCTAACAGACTAGAGCAGGGGTAGGCAACCTATGGCATGTGCGCCAAAAGTGGCACGCGAACTGATTTTCACTGGCACTCACACTGCCCGGGTCCTGGTCACCAGTCTGGGGGGGCTCTGCATTTTAATTTAATTTTAAATGACGTTTCTAAACATTTTAAAAACCTTATTTACTTTACGCACAATAATAGTTTAGTTATAGATTACAGACTTACAGAAAGAGACTTTCTAAAAATGTTAAAATGTATTACTGGCACATGAAACCTGAAATTAGAGTGAATAAATGAAGACTCAGCAAATCACTTCTGAAAGGCTGCAGACCCCCTGCATTAGAGCATGACTTTCCTTTGCAGAAGCTGTGCTAGTTAGTCCACATAGACTTATTTATATGTTTTAATTCTATTTTTAAATAGAATTCCTATCATTTTAGCTAGTATCAAAATAAGGTTTGTTATTTTGTAATTCTTTAGATCACCCCTAGCAACTTTTCCAAAGGTGTTGCCTTCTAGCTTTCTGGTATAATAGCTAATTTTAATGAGAAATGGCAGATTTTTCTTGGCAGTTCATTAAGTTTTTTCAGAACTCTTGAATGTATATCCTCTAATACTAGTGACTTGCTGCTATTCATCAATTTGTTCCACCACTTTTTCTTCTGATATCTCAATCACTGTCAGTATCTCATTTTTATAACCTGAAAAGTGCAGATCCAGGGTAACCGTTTAGCTAGTCTTCCTCTCCGTACATTAGCACAACCAGAGTGCACTGCGCCATGTACTGCTGCTCTTGCCATTCTGTGTCTATGTCCTCCAGCTATGAGGTATCTGCCCAGGTTTTCCCAGAATACATGGAAAACCGCAGTAAGGCCAGGTGGAAGATATGGATGCCCAAATAACTATGATGGCAGAAAAGCTGCTGTATGAACATAAACTTAATGGTGTTATTTGTAACTAGCTAAGGCTACCATACCTCTCACTGGTTAAAGCATAGTTAAAAACTTTAGGGTATGCACAACTTTGCAAGGCTTGTAACTATTATGTGTGGACTGTGAAAAAGGCTTTTTTTTTTTTTTTTTTTTTAATAGTGTTAACTGGGTGCTGAAGTTCACATCTTAATGAAGCGAACAGAATAGGAAGGAGCAAGTCCCTCTGCCTTACTGCTACTGGTACTGGTACTGGCTGGAAAAAGTTTTCTGTAAAGCTGATTTAACAGAATAGGCATTGTTAAAAGACAAAAACATTGCTAAAGACAAGTTAAGGCTCTGTAAAAAAGTGTGTGTGGGGGACAATAATTATGGATTCACTCTAAAAATGCAAGAATCCATGATTATTTCATGCCTAAGAGATTGTCCCTTCCCCTAACATCCAGTCTGGTACTGGCTGTTTCAAAATGGCCACAATCAGCAGCATCTATGGCAAAAGACAGAGAGATAAAGGAAAACGCCATCACAATATAAGCGATATTCCTAACATTACATCTATTAGAAAGAAGAAAGTTGCTAAACAAGAGCGTCTTAAAGGTAATAAAAAAAATTAATAATTAACTAAGAAGCTATCATAGTGACAATCTATAGCTTACAATGAATATGTGGGAAAGAAACGGCCTGTAGGTTACTGAAAGGCAAGTTCTACACTTCTACATCACTGCACACAAAGCACTTTAAAAGTAATCAATTTTAAAATGTATATCTGAGCTTTCAACAGCTTTTATTATTTTAAATTGGATAATTTGAAAGTGATTTACTAGTATTAAATTTAACAAAAATATTCAGATGTTTCTTCCAACAATAGTTACAGATCCTGCTTTCTCGGGAATTAAAATACAAATAAGGCCCTGATCCTCCAGACACTTACGCATGTAAATAATTCCAGCTGGTTTAACGGGATTACTCAGCTGTATAAATTTAAGTATATAATTAAGGCTTGGTCTACATGTAAAAGTGATATCAACATAGCTATGTCAGTCAGGGTGTGAAAAAAACCTCCACATCCCTGACCATCATAGACATGCTGACAAACTCACTCCCACTCATCCCCTCTCCCCCTCCCACACACATACACATACTGTAAAAGAGGACTTCTGTCACGGTAGCTAATGTTGTCCAGGAAGATAGTACTCCTACACTGAAAGAAAAACTTCTATTAATGAAGGCCACATCTACATGAGGGGACTAGGCCGGGATAAGCTCTGTAATGTAGATATAACCTACGTGTTTGCAGGATCAGGCCCTCAGTCTTACTCTCCAATACAATATAAGAATCTTGGTGCCAAGAAATAAAATGACATCTATAACAGAGATCATTGTGGAAGAATGCAGCTACATTATAAAATGCCATACCATTTTTCAGCACTGGTACTAGCAACAGTTTTAAGTACTCCTGTAAATTGAGCTCAAGTGTTTTTTTGCACTATGTCTTGAAGCTCCTTATCTAGTAAATAGTTAGCTATCTAGATTCTAGTGGCTAGATCCTGCAACTGGATCCATCTAGGCACAACCCATGTGCCTGAGTAACTTCAATGGGGTTCTGTGTTGGCAGACCTGCACCTGGGCAGATTCAGATGTGGGATATAACCCTAAACCCCACACAACTCGAGCTTGCCCACCATAGGCAGCCAGCTGAGTAGCAGCTTCAAATATCTGATACACTGAGGTACAATGCTCTCATAACACCCAACACAGTCAGTGCTTAAATAGCACCACTATTGGCTGCTCAAGATTTGGGTCTTGACACAGCTCTGGACAGGACCACAGAAAGTTCTTAACAGATTCCTAAAGCATTAGAAATAGTTAGGAAAGGGATAGATAAGACAACAGAATATATCATTATGCCACTATATAAATTGATGGTATCCCCCACATCTTGAATACTGTGTGCTGTTCTGGTCACTCATCTCAAAAAAGATGTATTGGAACTGGAAACTGCAGACAAGGGCAACAAAAATGATTAGTGAGACGGAACAGTTTCTATATGAGGAGAGATTGAAAAGACTGGGACTGTTCAGCTTAGAAAACAGACAGATGAGGGGGGATATGGTAGAGATTTGTAAAATCATGGATGCTATGGAGAAAAATGAATAGGGAACTGTTACTTAACTCTTCACATAACACAAAAAGGTGGGGTCACCTGACAAAAATTAATAGATAGCAAGTTTAAAACTAACCTAAGGAAGTACTTCACACAACGCACAGTCAACCTGTTGAACCCATTGTCAAGAGATGTTGTGAAAGACAAAAATATAATTGGTTCGGGAAAGAATTACACAAATTCATGGAGGATAGGTCCATCAATGGCTATTAGCCAAGACTGTTCAGGGACAAAACCTCGTGCCCTGGGTGTCCCTAACTTCTGACTGTCAGAAGCTAGGATTAGACATCAGGGGATGGATCTCTTGATAACTGCCCTCTTCTGTTCATTCCCCTGAGTCATCTGGCACTGACCACTGCCAGAAGACAGGATACTGGGCTAGCGTTGAGATCACTTGTCTGACCCAGTATGCCCCCCTCTTAAGTTCTCATGTAAATATTTGACGTTCTTGCACTAAAAAAAAAATATCTACACGGCTGCCTACAGCATCAATGATAGCACGCACACATGAGGATTTAGGATGTTCACACAGTGTAATAAACTCCATTTGTTAAACTAAGCTATAAAGAAGTGTTACTTAAAGGCACCTGTAATGAGTCTTGTAATTACTGTAGTCACGGGTTCTAAACTAGTAAAACTCTCAAGCCCAAGAAAAAAAGATCTACAACTCAATCAGGTTATCAAGTACAAGTCCAGCAGATCAAAGTAGAAACACATTAGAGTCAGAGGCCCCTCATACATAACTTTCTGCTTTCTCTCTTCTGTATTAAGGAAGTTTCACCTCCAACATATCTTGATCGCAGTGGGACAGTACAGCACAAGAGAGCATTTGAAAAGTTTCCCTTACACTTATCAGCATGAGGACCGAGCCTACAATTTTACATGTGAAAAACACCAGCACTACCATTCCCTTTAGAGTTCTTTAACATATTTTATTGTTGCATTGTCTTTCAACTTCCAATTCAATAAACTTTCCCCCCTAAATAGCTTACATTTTTGCCGAGGCTTTTGTTAAACCTTGTTTTCTCTTCTCATAGTCATTCTATATTTTCTTCCCTATTATCTATTATTTCCTCTTCCACCAAGTCTTTATATCTTTCTTTCCCTGCACTGTTCTCTACCATTTCCCTTGTATTGCCTCTCTCTCTCACATATTTACCTCAAAGAGGTCTCTGTTATGTACTTTACTTCCCATTTCTCATTCTCTTACTCCCTTCCCATTTACCCACCCTAAATGAAAGCTTATCACCTGAACATGACATCTCATCCAGCTTCCCACCACTATAACACTTCTCCAACCCAAGAAACTAACAGAGCTGAGTGAGCCAGCAGAGAGAGATGAAAAATGGATTGGAACCGAGTATCTGTTGGACGCCAGCTGGAGACCGCAGAGAAGTTAAAGGGCATGAGCCCCAAAACCATATCAGGACGACGATTGTTTCCTTTCAGCATTTTCAAGGGAATGTTTTCAGGAGATGTAGCCAGAGCACGAACCCTACAGGGAATTGGCTCGCCTCGAAGCCAGAAACATCGCAATCCATGCAAAGTGCCCCCTTCCCCATGACGGCGCCATTAAACGGTTCTGGAGCGGCTACGGCCCCAGCCCCAATCAGCGCAGTTAGCCCCAGGCAGGGCACACGGCGCGGCACAGCGGGCTCGCACACTCCATTGGCGCTTCTAGGAGCTCGGCCCTAGCCCGCTCCACAAATGCGGATTATCGGGAGACCTGGGAGCCTGCGAGACATTGACAGCCGCTCACCCAGCTCCAACGACTCCTGGGTCACCACAGGGCATGTCTCCGGGCACCGAGACTCCGGGACAGCAGGCAAGCGGGGAGCTGCTCCGAACTCCCCGGGGACTGGCTCTTGCCAAGAGCCCTTTCAGCGGAGCCAGCGAGTCCCCACCCGCCCCACGGGCAGAGACAGAGCGGGGGAAGCACCAGGCCGGGGACCAGCCACACAGGTGGCTCCCTATGGGGAGGGGATCAGAGAGGCCGGGGCCCGCGATGGCCCCTAGCCAGGGACTCAAGGAAAAGGGAGGCCGGTCCCGTTAACCGGGATGGGCGGGTCTCACTTACCGTTGGCTCCGCGCTGTCCCTGCCCGGGCCGGGCACCTCCTGGCGGCCGCCGCCCTCACCTGCCCCGGGGATCCGCCCGCGCCCCTCTCCGCTCCCTCCGCCTCAGGCCGGCTTCGCAAGATGGCGGCGCTTCCGGGAGAGACCATGGCGGGCCCGGGGGCAGCGAGACAGGAGAAGGCACAAGCTCCAAGGCCCCTCCCGCCTAGTGAGTCTGTCCGGCTCCCACCGACTCCCCTCCGCCCGCGCGGTGAGCCCGTCCGGCCCCCAGCTCGCGCTCCCAGTGAGCCCGTCCGCGCGCCCGAGCGCCCCCACCCCGCCCGCCCCAGTCTAGTGAACTCGCCTGCCCTCCTCTCACCCCTCACCGCCGAGCAAACCTGCCGGCCCCCTGCCGTCGCGAGGATGGGGTTGGCGATCGCGCTGGGCTTCGGGGCCGCCCGGCTCTTCTTCTACCCGTCGCTGCTCTACACTCTAGTGCGGGAGCGGCTGCCCGGCTCCCAGCGGCCCTGGTTCCACCGCATCGACCGGACCGTGCTGCTGGGGGCGCTGCCGCTGCGGGCACGGAGCCGCAGGGTAACGGAGCACAGGGCGGGGGGTCCGGTCCGGGCGGGGGGCGGCGCGGGCTCTGCCGGCTCTGACTCTGTCTTCCCCCGCAGCTGGTGGAGGAGGAGAAGGTGCGCGGGGTGCTCACCCTGAACGAGGAGTACGAGACCCGCTTCCTCTGCTGCTCCGCTCAGGTGAGCCGGGGACTGGGCCTGCCCCGCATTTGCGGGGCCCTCTGGTCTGTGTGAGCGGTTGGGTGGGGAGCGTCCCGGCCCCCGGCAGGGCTGCGCTGCGGCTGTCACGAGCCCCTGCACTTCTCCGCCCTGCTAGTTGCGTGGGTAACTTCTCTCTCCGCGGGCAGAGTGGCCTGGACCGTTGAAAGGCTGCTGCCTTTCAGCCCAGGGAGAAGCTCCCTGTTCTGATCCCCTAATGCTTTCCAGACCTGTACTCGGCGTGCAAAGTTTGAGCGCTTTAACGCGATTTCTAGTTGAACAGAGCTAAATGCTATATACTAAAATGTTTGTTGGGGTGAGTTTGGTTTGTGGAAAGGGAGTATTCAGCCCAGCCATTTATTTAACACAGGAGTAATACGTTAATTCAGTGCTGGAAAGAGACACGTCTAGTATAAATACACTGAGGCGGCGCAGCATGTGCATTGTCAGCCTAAGTTTCCATGGGTTGCCTTGAAGAAATTCCCCGTAGAGGTTAAAGAGGTGTTTGGTCTCATGGGCTGTTTACTTTAGTGCCTCTTGTGAGAATGCATAGAAGCAGGCCAGTTAGCATCTACTGTAGCTGTGACATCTGTCCAACAGGGTGTACTCATTTGACCATCGTTTATTATGAGTGTGTAGTCAGTGTGTCTGGAGCTGTACAACACACAGTCCCTGCAGCCTGTTAGAGAAGATAGTTCAATCTTTCATACTACCTGGTGAGGTGAAGATCAAATTTCAAACCATTATGGACAGTTCTAACTATTGAGTTTTGTACTTCTCGGTTGGGTGTACTTTGATGGACTTTGTTCACAGTGACCTGGGCCAGATTTGAAACAACCTGTGAAAGACTGTTAATGCCCTTGCTGATCCCTAGAGGTATCCAAACCTGCCACATTACTTATGAACTTATTTAATTCTTTTTTGCACCCAGTAATACTCTTGGCCTTCATAATATCCCATGGCAATGAGTTTCACAGGCTGACTGTATTTTGCGAAGTACTTCCTTGTGTTTGTTGTAAACCTGCTGCCTATTCATTTCATCTGATGACTGCTAGTTCTTGTATTATGTGAAGTGCTAAATAACATTTTCTTATTCACTTTCTTCATAGTGTTCAGGATTTTATAGACCTCTATCATATCCTCCCTCCGTCATCTTTTCTAAATTGAACACTTCTAGTCTATTTAATCTCTCCTCATGTGGAAGCTGTTCTATACCCCAAATCATTTATGTTGCCCTTCTCTGCACCATATCCAATTCTAATTATCTTTTTTGAGATGAAGTGAGCAGAACTGATTGAAGTACTCAAGATGTGGGTGTACAATGCATTTATAGAGGGGCACTGTGATATTTTCAAAATTATTTTCTATCCTTTTCTTAATGTATCTTAACATTCTGTTGGCTTTTTTTAACTAATGCTGAACATCGAGCAGATGTTTTCAGAGAACTATCCACAATGACTCCAAGATCTCTTTCTTGAGTGATAACAGCTAATTTAAACCCCATCATTTTATGTGTATAGTTGGGATTATTTTTTTCCAATGTGCATTGTTTGGCATCTATCACTGAATTTCATCAGCCATTCTATCATCCAGTCACTCAGTTTAATTAAACCCTTTTGTAGCTCTTCACAGTCATCTTTGGACTTAACTAGCTTGAGTAATTTTGCAGTCTTCAGATTTTGCCACCTCACTGTTCACCCACTCTTCCAGCTCATTTATGCATATCTTGAACAGCACTAGGCCTGGTACACATTCTTAAGGGAACCTGCTATTTACCTCTGTCCACTGTGAAAAGTCATCATTTGTTCCTATCTTTTTATTCCTAACTTTAAGCAGTTACTGATCCATGAAAGGACCTTCCATCTTATCCCATGATTGCTTACTTTGCTCAAAAGCCTTTGGTGAGGGATCTTGTCAAAGACTTTCTGAAAGTCTAAAGCACACAATATTAACTGGATCACCTTTGTCCACATGCTTAAGGACTCCCTCAAGAATTCGAATACATTGGTGAGGCATGATTTCTCTGTGCAATATGTTGACTCTTCCCAACGTACCAGGTGTCTCATAATTTTCTTCTTAATTATAGTTTCAACCAATTTGTAAGAGTACTGAAGTTATGCTTATTGGTCTGTAATTGCCAGGATCGCCTTTAGAACCTTTTTTAAAAATAGGCATTATATTAACTACCCTCCAGTTATCTGGAACAGAGGATGATTTAAGCAATAGGTTATATACTATAGTTAGTAATTCTGCAATTTCATATTTGAAATTCTTTCAGAACTCTTGGGTGAATACTGTCTGGTCCCGGTGACTCATTACTGTTTAATTTATCAATCTCTTCCAAATTGTCTATTGACTCCTCAATCTGGGACATTTCCTCAGATTTGTCACCTAAAAAGAATAGCTCAGGTAGGGATCTCCCCATATCCTCTGCAATGAAGACTGATGCAAAGAATTCATGTGTCTTCTCTGCAACAACCTTGTTTTCACTTAGTGCTCCTTCAACATCTCAGTCATCCAGAGGCTCCACTGACTGGCGGGCTTCCTGTTTCTGATAGACTTAAAAAAAATGCTGTTAGTTTTTGTGTCCTTAGCTAGTTGCTTTTTTAATTCTTGCTTGGCCTATCTTATTACATTTTTAAACCTGACTTGGCAGAGTTTATGCTCCTTTCTATTTTCTCCTCTAGGATTTGATTCTCAATTTTTAAAGGATGCCTTTTTGCCTCTAACTGTGTATTTTGCTATGCTGTTTAGCCATCATGGCCCTTCCCCTTCCCCCTCCCCCTTACCTGCTTGTTTTGGGTTGGTTTTTGTTGTTGTTGTTGGGGGAGGGGGAGATGCATTTAGTTTGAGCCTCTGTTATGGTATTTTTAAAATGGCTCCATGCAGTCTGCAGGCATTTCACTTTTGTGACTGTTCTTTTTAATTTCCATTGAACTAGCTTCCTCATCTTTGTGTAGTTTCCTTTTTTGAGGTTAAATACTGCTGTGGTGGGTTTCTTTGACATTTTTTCTCCTACAAGAATGTTAAACTTAATTATATTCTGGTCACTATTACTGACCTGTTCAGCTATATTCACCTCTTGGACCAGATCCTGTGCTTTGCTTAGGACTAAATCCAAGATGTAGTCATTTAGTGTCTCTAGATATTTTATCTCTGCAACCCTTCCTGAGGTGACATATACCCAGTCAATATGAGGATCGTTGAAATCCCCATTATTGCATTTTCTGTCTGAGCATTTCACAATCACCATCACCATCCTCATCCTGATTAGGTGGTCAGTCGTATATTCCTATTGCTACACTTATTATTCAAGCATGACATTTCTATCCATACAGATTCTGTGGTACAGTTTAATTCATTTAAGATTTTTATTTTGACTAGTTCACATATTAGTCCCACTCTCCCACCATCATGACCTTCTCTGTGATTCCTGTATATTTTGTACCCTGGTATTACTACATCCCATTGATTAGAATCATAGGACTGGAAGGGATCTTGAGAGGTCTTCTGGTCCAGTCCCCTGCACTCAAGGCAGGATTAAGCATTATCTAGACCATTCCTGACAGGTGTGTCACCAAGTTTCCATAATGCTTATTATATCAATATTTACATTCAATACCAGGCACACTAGTTCACCTAGCTTAGTATTTAGACTAATAACATCTGTATGTAAGCACTTGTACATTTTGTCAATATTCAGTTGCTTGCCTTCATGTGTTACGTTTAAATGGGCCTCTTTTACATCTGGCTGTTCCTCACGAGCTCCTACCCGTACTGTACCAACTTCTTTCCTGTCCTCCTTGTTAGGATATAGAGTTATCCTCTTTAATAATTTCATCCCTAAGGGACGGTTCTGCTTGAACCGTGTGCTCCTCTGCACCTGTCGGCTTTCCCCCAGCCCTTAGTTTAAAAAGCCCTCTACAACCTTTTTTAACTGTATGTGCCAGCAGTCTGGCTCCATTTTGGCTTAGGTGGAGCCCATCCTTCCTGTGTAGGCTCCTCCTTTCCCAATAGGTACCCCAGTTCCTAATAAACTTAAAATCCTCCTCCCTGTACCATCATCTTATCCATGCATCGACACCTCACAGTTCTTCCTGGTCCTGCACGTGGAACTGGAAGCTTTTTAGATAATGCTATCATGGAGGTCCTGGACTTCAATCTCTTACCTAGCAGCTTAAATTTAGCCTCCAGGACCTCTTTTCCTTATGTCATTGATACCTACATCAGCCACTGGCTCCTCAGCAGCCTTCACACCCAGCAGGCAATTTACCAAGCAGTTTTCCTGATCATCAAAAACCCAATTATCTGTGTTTATAATAATCAAATCCTCTATTACTATTATCTGGCTCTTCCTAGTAATTGGCAACAAAGAGTCCTGTGGCACCTTATAGACTAACAGATGTATTGGAGCATAAGCTTTCGTGGGTGAATATAGACTTCGTCAGATGCATGTAATGGAAATTTCCAGAGGCAGGTATAAATGTGCAGGCAAGAATCAGTTTAGAGATAACGAGGTTAGTTCAATCAGGGAGGATGGGTTATCTGGAAGGAGGGTCCTAACTATGGGATTGTTTCCCTGTGCTCCAAGTCCTTCCAAGACTTTCATCCTCCTTAATAACATAGAAGTTGTCAGAGTGAGGATGGGACCATTCTGTTGTGTGGTGGAAAGTCTCATCTATGTACATGTCTTCCATATCTCCTACAGTTAAGCCACTCTGGCCTTAAGAGCATGTGCTGTGTCTCTGACAACTATGAGGTGTTTGCACTCCATGCACACTCATTGCACCTCCCCACAAGGCAGGTAACTGTACATGTAGCACTCAATTCAATAAACTGGATAGCCCCACTGTGCTGATGGACTTCTGCCTTCGTTATTTTTACTCTTGCAGGCTTTTGGGCGGGGGGACTGAGGGATGGACAAAGAGGGGAGTAATTGGCTTAAGTTTAAAATATGTTTGTTAGGTAAATCTGCCCACTTCCTCGCTAAACTCCCCTGTTCACCGCTCCTCTGGTGGCCTAAGAGCTGGCTTTTTAAACCCCTGATCTCCCTGAGTTAGCCCACCCCCTTGTCAAGGGATCTTAAAGGGGTTAGGGATCAAAGGATAGCAGGCTAGAGCCTCCTGAGGAAACTCTCAGCCTAGCAGGCTGCTTGGCTCAGCACACAGTCCCCACAACAGACTACACAACACACTCATTCACTCACACATCCTAAGGGTCACTTAGTGTTTTCTCTTTCACCTGGAAAACCCCCTCACAAAAGTTGAGTTCCTAGTGTCTAGTTTACACTCCCTTCTTTATTCTCTGGTGACCATGACAAAGATTTTTCTCTCCCTTCCGTCATATCCGATTTGTTCCTGTCTTGATTTCCCCTCACTAACCTTTACTCCCTTGCACTGCTGCTATACCTCCCTGTTGTCTTGATGGGGCCTACCCACTCTTCCACCCCAAGCTTGGTGACTGATTCAGTCCTTCTGTGTTTATTACAGGAGTGGGAGGCAATGGGAGTAGAGCAGCTGCGTCTCAGCACCGTGGACCTGACTGGAGTTCCCACATTGGAAAACCTGCAGAGAGGTGTTGAATTTGTACTGAAGCATCGGGAGTATGGGAACAGCGTCTATGTGCATTGCAAGGCAGGACGCTCCCGCAGTGCCACCATGGTGGCAGCATATTTAATTCAGGTTAGAAGGCTTCTGTACTTAAAGGGGGCACATTTATACCCCAGGCTCCCTGGATAGGCAAACTATTGCTGACATAAGGGGCCATCTCCTCAACAAGTTGCTTCCATTCAGTAAATTCAGTTGAGTGGATGACAGGAGAAGCTGCTGCTGCATGGGCAACAGGGTACTCCTAGTGGAATTATGCACCAAAAAATTAAAATTTCTGCACACTATTTTAAAATTCTTCTAAATTCTGCATATTTTATTTGTCAAAATAACACAATATAATCACACTAGTTTCAATTATTTTGGGTCATTTATTTCAAAATTCCTGTCAGCAAGTATGCCTGTAGCAATACAGACAACAACAAAGATTCAGGAAAGGTTTTTTGACAAATAGATTCCTTACTAGGCATATTAATACAGAACTCTGAGTAATAATGCATTTAAACTACAATACCGAACCATATTTCCCACACCCCTCAGAAGCAGAGCAGAGGCTTGGGGGAGTCAGGGGTAACAGAGGAGCTGAGGGAGAGGGAAGTAAATTGCTGGGAAGAAGCCTGGGTGTGAACTTGGAGCGTTGTTGGTTTTGGGTGGAGAAAAGTATGGAACAGGTTTTAGTGTGAGGCCAGGGAGGGATTGTTAGGGAGTTTCCCCTCTGCAGACCTGGACTGACCTCTAGCCTCTCCCAGTCAGACACATCTACCCTGTCAACAATGTGTGTCTGTGCCCTAACCCAGCCACTCCTATGGAGCTCTGCACCCTCCCCTGTCCCTGTGTGTCTCTGCACCTACCTCTTTCTCTTCGCCCTCTCCCCTCATAGCCCTGTGCCTCCATTCCCATTCACCCCCTGAACTGGTCTGTCCTCCTCAATTAGCCCTTATGAGCCCCTCTCTGACCCACAGGCCCTGTCTCCTAACTTGTCTTGACAAGTGCTGTGAACGGAGCCCTCTCCTTGGCTGCAGGGAGCTGCAACTTTGTTCTATTGCAGGGGTAGGCAGCCTATGGTACGGGTGTCGAAGGCGGCCCGCGAGCTGATTTTCAGTAGCACTCACACTGCCCGAGTCCTGGCCACCAGTCCAGGGGGCTCTGCATTTTAATTTAATTTTAAATAAAGCTTCTTAAACATTCTGAAACCTTATTTACTTTACATACAACCATAGTTTAGTTATATATTATTGACTTATAGAAAGAGACCTTCTAAAAAGGTTAAAATGTATTACCAGCAAGCGAAACCTTAAATCAGAGTGAATAAATGAAGACTCGGCCCACCACGGCTGAAAGGTTGCCGACCCCTGTTCTATTGCTACAGCACCCTCTGGTAGTCAAAAGGCGGAACTGCAGACATTATTTTCTGGTTGGCCCTGTGGTGGAGAAAAAGGTGGAACTGCAGCAACATTTTGGCAAAGCTTTTTCTGCGTCAAAAATTAGAAATCTGCAGGGGCTCATTAAATATGCGTGCACACACTAGTGCAAAATTCCCCCCGGGAGTTACAAAGGGTCTGCTCAGTGTCAGTCATGTCAAGAACTACACTTCTACCCTGATATAACCTGACCTGATATAACACAAATTCGGATATAACACGGTAAAGCAGGGCTGTGCACTCCGGCAGATCAAAACAAGTTTGATATAATGCGGTTTCACCTATAATGGGGTAAGATTTTTTTGCTCCCGAGGACAGCGTTATGTCGGGGTAGAGGTGTAATTTCCAATATTACGGTTGTACTGAGTCTAGGCTCCATAGCCATTTGAGGAGAGGGAATGGTAGAGGGTGGCTAAATTCCAGGCTCATTGTGGATGAGCTGTTTGCCAGACACTCCCTCTGCTCGTGTTGAGGGGGTAGGTAAGGCTGATCATGTAAAACTGCTAGATGAACTGGAACACAGGCTTCCTTTGATATTCCACTTCTTATCTCTGTGCACATTGACACTGGTATGGGAATGAGTCTCCTAGGGTTCTCAATTTCACCTACCCTAACAAATCACTACTTGCTGGAAGCAAAGTACTAGTGCATGTTACAGCGTGGTTTCCATTTTAAGTAGTCTAGCTTGCTCAGCACTCTCGTGTAGAGTTATGCCTCTGGCTGCTCAGCTGTCTGCACAGAGATGGGCAATGGAAGCTGAATGGGTGACATGTTTCTTGACTTCATGTGCAAGTGACTGCAATAAAATGTGTGAGGCAGCTGTCACATTTAATTTCCTAGATGATTCTGGCAGATTCTGTGGCTACTCTGCAGAGGGCCTAGTCCTGGGGTGGGCAAACATTTTGGCCTGAGGGCCACATTGGGCTTCTGAAATTGTATGGCGGGCTGCTTAGGGGAGGCTCTCTCTCCCCAAACAGCCAGGCGTGGCCCATCTGACCCCACCTTGCTTCTCACCTCCTGATAGCCCTGCCTGTCCCCTGATGGCCCCGCCAGGACCCCCTGCCCTATCCAACCCCCCCACTCCTTTCTGAATGCCCCCCAGGAACCACTGCCCCCATTTAACCCCTCTGTTGGCTGCCCTGTGACCAACCCACCTCCTCACCACCACCCTGAACTCCCTTACCACACTGCCTGGAGCACTGGTGGCTGGCAGCCCTGCTGCTTGACTGGAGCCAGCCATGCCCCTGTGCAGTTGGGTCAGGCCACAGCTCTGCAGTTGCCCTGCTTCCGAGAGTATTGCACCGGCAGTGCAGTAAGCTGAGGCTGTGGGGGAGGGGCCGAGGGCTAGCCTCCTGGGCCAGTAGCTCAGGGGCTGGGCAGGAGCATCCCGCAGGCCATAGTTTGCCTATGTCTGGCCTAGTCCGTACTCCTTGCTGTAATAAATCCTGATTGCTCATGGGAAGGGCTAAGGGAAGCAGATCCAACGAAGAGTGACTCATTGTGAGTGAGCAGCTAGCCAAGAAAGGGACCTTGCAGGGCACAGGCTGATGGGAAGCTTGGTCTAACTCGTAATTGCAGAGTTTAACTGTTTCTTTAAATGCAGAATAAAATGCAGCACCAAGGGTAAGAAACTCAAGATAGAATAAAGCTGAAGTTCCCACAAACTGAGGCAGATTCATAACAGCATAAACTGATATTGAAAATGAGTGCAACTGTGGAAGGCTGTGGCATTTCTACATTTGTGCAGGAATCCCTTAGTACTGCATTCATTAGTGTTTGCTTGAGCAGCAGACAGAAGCAAGAGGAGAGTCAGTCTTTCACCTGTATTAGGAAAGCATATCAGGTAAAGTAAAGCGGCTGCGTCTGGCCAGGGGCTCTGTTATGATCAGGGCAAGAGAAGTTGTCCACAAAAGCATGTAAATTTGCTGAGATATGGTTAGGCCCTACCCAATTCATGGCCATGAAAAGCATATCATGGACTGTGAAATCTGGTCCTGTGTGCTTTTACCTTATACTATACAGATTTCATAGGGGAGACAGTGTTTCTCCATTTGGGGGTCCTGACCTAAAAGAGTTGTGTGTTTACAGTATTGCCACCCTTCTGTGCTGCCAGCAGCAGTGCAACACCCCCCCATAACCTTGACCCCCCCCACAACTCCTTTTTGGGTCAGGACCCCTACAATTACAACACTGAAATTTCAGATTTAAATAGCTGAAATCATGGAATGTACCATTTTTAAAATTCTATGACACTGAAATAGACCAAAATGAACTTTTGGTAGGGCTCTAGACATGGAGCCTCAGATAATCATTTGGACCCCTCTGTTTGAGAGAGTGTCCTCTCAGGAGCTCCTGTTGAGAGCTGGATGTTTCACTGAGGTAGGCAGGAGATGATATTCAGTACAAGAAGGCGTAAAGTGATCCACTTTCCTTGACCATCTTAACTAGGCTCTGGAAGAAAGCTAGCCCCTCCAGAAGCCTGTGTTGGCCCATCTTCAGACAGAATGGATTTTCATTGAGGATTTCTGCCTTTCCAGCTGTACCAGTGGAGCCCTCAGGAAGCAATAGAAGCTATTGCCAGGGTCCGTCCTCACATCCTTGTTCGCCCCAGGCAGGTCCAGGTCTTGGAAAGATTTCACAGGAATGTGATTGCTGAGGCAGCTGCAGAGAGTCATCAAGAGCTACCAGAAACCATCCATCAGCTCCCCACAACAAGCACAAGTTCTTAGTGAACTAATAAGGAATGGACTGCTGCACAACCAATAAAGAACTTTTCAGGTGCACAACAGCAATGGGAAGCTTGTTTTTTTTCTTAACAGCTTCTGGCATCATGTCCTTACACATACAATACCTGACCCTAGGATTGCCAACTTTCTAACCAAACAAAACCAAATACCCTTGCCCTACCCCTTTGCTGAGGCCCTGCCCTGTTCACTCCATTTCCCCTGCCCCCCATTGCTCACTCTCCCCCACCCTTGCTCATTCATTTTCAGCAGGCTGGGGAGGGTGGAGGGAAGTCTTTGTTTGTGCTTTTTGGGTTGTTCTTTGTTCTCTCTTGGGATTAAGAGAAGCCGGACGTGCAACTAGATTTCTCCAATTTTACTGAAACAGTCTCTCAGGTTCAAAATAGTAAGTAACAGATAGAAAGCGGATTAGATTTGTTTGTTTTCTTTATTTGCAAATGTGTATTTTGCTGGAAGGATATTTTCACCTCTGTTTGCCTGTAACCTTGATACTTAGCCTGGGAGGGGATCCCTGCTGTCTAGAAGCTGAACCAGTAAACATATTTCCATCTTTGAGTTTTACAGGATAATTTTTACTTTTTCTTTTCTTTAATTAAAAGGCTTTTTTTTCGAAGAACTGATTGAATTTTTGTCCTTGTGTAGAACACCGGGGACTGAGGTCTGATATCACAGGGGATTGGTGGGAAGGCAGGAGGGGCGGAGGAGGTTGAATTCCCTCGTTTTAAGATTCAAGGAGTTTGAATCACAGTATCTCTCCAGGTAACCAGGAGGGAAAATCTGCGAGGGAGAAGGAAAGAGGAAGGGAATGTTATTTTCCCCTTGTTTTAAAACCGCAGGGGGTTTGGGTCTTGGGTCTCCCAGGGAATTTTTGGGGGACAGGAGTGTTACCAAACACTAATAATTTTGTTGGTGCAGACTACAAATCTAAGATAGGAATAAGCATGGAAGGTCATGCAGTCCCCACTTCTAACGCTAAAAGTTCAAAGTGGGAAAAACGCGCCTGAACATGGTGGAAGCGGTAGAATATATAGACGCCCAAAGCAGTGAGTTGTTGTTTTCTTCTCATCATCCTTTCTGAACTGCTTGAAAAAACAGTTCAAAAGCCAGTAGGATTTTCTCTTCTTCTCTCTGCTGCTGGTTTGGAGCAAGAGGTGATGGGGTGTTAAAACCAAAGCCGGAAATTTTTTTTTCTCTCTTCTTCTGGCTGAGGAAACCACTAACAGGCATATAGGTTTAAGTTCTTTAAAAGGGTCTTTGTTAAACAAAGGAGGCTTAAGCGTGTGAGCAGCACACCAAGCAAAGAGAGCAATTTGCAAATAAATTGTATTGGTTTTCTTTTTAAAACTCTTCAAGCAAACTAATAAAGTATAGAAGTCTCTGTTGCCAAGCAACCTGAGAAGCAGCCATGACTGACAGCATTCAGGCAGTAAGCTAGCAGAGGCACAGTCAGCACAAGGAAGCGGAACAATAAGTATTCCAAGGGAAAGCAGAATATCTGGATGCAGAAAAAACATGCCAAAGAGCTCACAAAACATAAAAAGAAAACTAAAAAAAAAAAAAAATACCAATAAAAACAAAAAAGTGAAAAATAATAATAAAAAGAGCATGCGAGCTCCAGAGGGAGGACCCACCAGCAGGCCATGGACTTTAGCAAGAACTAAGCCAAATGTTCCAGCACCAATAACACCTTCTCAGTTATTGTTCCCACCACGGAATTTCCCACCTACAAGGCAGTAATGACTTAGGCTTCTTATAAAAATTTGAACAGAACCTGCCAAATCAGTTGTACAACATTCTCTGATAAACCGAGTACATGAATAGTCTAACTACAAGCTCATGAGCTCTTAGCAGATGGTGTGGCGAAATGCCTAGATAATACCATAAACCGATTAATAAACTTATTTCAAACCAAGCCAGAATCCCAGAATGGGTAACCCCTGACGCGATGGTCCGCGGCGTTCAGACCCCTAAGTGAAAACCAGATGTCATTTCACTGCACGCTCCTACCACATTGGTGATAAAATTATTGATGCAACTGGATATAGAGCCATATTAAATCCTGGACAAGCTGCACTCCTGAATACATAATGGAGCAGTCTTACAGTGTCCTGAGGAAATAAAAAGGACATCCTAAATTGGAAAGCCCAAAACTGAACCAACGGCGGGGAAAAGTTGAACCAATGGGTAAAGCGGGGGGAAAAAAGAAAAACTACTGTCGAGGGGAGCGAATATCACCAGGGGGCACACAGACAATGAAATCCTTATACCACGAGCAACCCATAGACCCCACTTACACCCAAGACAAGCCCCAAACTCCCTAGTTGTCCCACCTTCATCCTAGTCTCCAGTAACCCCACCTCGGCCCATACCAGTCAGCCTGGGCTGATGCTTTAAATGTTAATCCAACGGACATTAAGGGCCAACTGCCCCAGAGAACCCTAAACGGATGCAGTTCTATCGTTACCTGCACCAGCATCACCATAAGAATTCCCCAGACCCAAATGCCTCTCAAAATCCTCAGAGCAAAGGAAAACTGAGATGGGAATGGGCGAAAAAAAAGTATCTCGTAGAACACGCTGGGGCACAAGTGTAGCTATCCACCAATCCGTTTATGGACCCCAAATTCATCAACCCAGAGCCCAAGTGGCCAATTAACCCCTCATCGTCAAAATCTGTAGACTGCCGTACAAGCTAACTGCCTGTCCAGTACAAAGGCGTGGTCAGGAATGTGGACTTTGCAGTCTATGACAATTATCCTCCCCATGCTACTGGGGGAAGACTTGGCCAACCAGGTAAAAGCGGGCCAAGAGAGTGGGCATGTTACACGCCCAGCCAGGTCCAGGGCCAGCTTACCAAACCCATCCCCGTTCCTGAAGCGTCCACAAGGCCCCGTCTTTGTGTAATCCCAGAGACCCAGACAGAGGTGTGGACCCGCACTCCCCTTGCCAACCACGCAACACCACAGTGCTCCTAGGTCCCAGATCGGAACTGAAAACAACAGCACCAGAACTGTTGCCAGCACTGATGCCCAGCACTTGCAACCCATCTTCAACCCCAACGCCAGGCACCAGCGGCCTGAACTGGCAGAACATCAACAACCATACCCAAAGAGGCTCGCCAGAACTAAAATACCACCTGTGCACCAGCGGAAGTGTTCACCATCAAGCGAAAACAACCCCATCACCTAACATCGCTTCCAGAGACCAAGCCCAATCCACAGTATTAAGGAGCAAACTGTATCTCCGAGCCTCAAGGAATCAGTTTCCAGACTGAGCGAGGAAGCAGATAACAGCCTTCAGAAGCTTGGGTGGCGGCACGAGCACCCCATCGCTCTCTCAGCTCTCCTAACCGATCCGGGTTTGTTAGTAGAACAAGACTTTTATACAAGACGACTCCTTTCTTGGTGACCATCCAGAAAGACTGCATCCGCAAAGATATCAAGTTGGTGGTTCAACTAGTACCGGGCAAATTTAAGCTCGTAGCCATGATCATCCCAGTGCCATGCTGAGATAAACAGAAGTCAAAAAACATTGGGAAGTCCTTCCATGAGGATGGGCAAGAACGTTCCAACTATGTCGTCTTGTAACGGGTCTGCCATAAAAGTTGATATAAAAAGCCCCAGGACCATCAGGGCCCCTCTCCTACAACCACTGCCCCATAATGAAGGTCCCATGTTCAGCAAGTAGGCTGTGGAATTTCTGGTCCTTTCCCCAAAAAAGAACCCCCAGGAAAACAGTGTACATACTGACTTTCTTGGACTTTGTCAGCCCTGATGGCGGAAGCAGTACTCTAAGCAACACCCAGGGTAAAAACTGTGTGCCAGCCCTAACGCATTTTGCCCAGAGTAGGCTTGGTCCTCCACATCCTTACAGATTTCAGGAACTAATTTCCTGCAGGGACCATAAAAGATCTGATGGGAAGCTCATGGATTAATCACTTGGTGCCACCCCGTACCACCATCAAACCAATGGCTTGGTGGAGAGGTTTAATGGAACTTTGGGGGCCATGATACGTAAATTCGTCAATGAACACTCCAATAATTGGGACCTAGTGTTACAGCAGTTGCTTTTTGCCTACAGGGCTGTAACACATCCCAGTTTAGGGTTTTCACCGTTTGAACTTGTGTATGGCCACGAGGTTAAGGGGCCATTACAGTTGGTGAAGCAGCAATGGGAGGGGTTTACGCCTTCTCCAGGCACTAATATTCTAGACTTTGTAAGCAACCTACAAAGCACACTCCGACACTCTTTAGCCCTTGCTAAAGAAAACCTAAAGAATGCTCAGAAAGAGCAAAAGGCCTGGTATAATAGACATACCAGAAAGCATTCCTTCAAGGTAAAAAACCAGGTTATGGTCTTAAAGGTGCAACAGCCCCATAAAATAGAAGCGTCACAGGAAGGGCCATTCATGGTCCAAAAGCGCCTAGGAGCTATTAACTACCTCATAGCATTTCCCAATTCCTCCCTAAAGTCTAAAGTGTACCAAGTTAATTCTCTCAAGCCCTTTTATTCCAGAGACTTACAGGTTTGTCAGTTTACAGCCCAGGGAGGAGATGACGCTAAATGGCCTGACGGTGTCTACTACAAAGGGAAAAGTGACGGTGGCGTGGAAAAGGTGAACCTCTCCACAACCTTGGAACGGCTGCAGTGGCAACAGATCAAGAAGTTGTGCACTAGCTTCGCCCCACTGTTCTCAGCCACCCCAGGACAGACTGAACGGGGATACCACTCTATTGACACAGGTAATGCTCATCCAATTAGAACCTCACCCTACTGGGTGTCTCCTCATGCCCAAGCTGCTATAAAACGGGAAATCCAAAACATGCTACAAAGATGGGTATAATCCGCTCTTCTACCAGTGCATGGGCATCTCCGGTAGTTCTGGTACCCAAACCAGATGGGGAAATACGCTTTTGCGTGAATTATAGTAAGCTAAATGCGGTAACTCGTCCAAACAACTATCCAATGCCACACACCAATAAGCTATGGAAAAGTTGGGACGTGCCCAGTTCATCTCTACAATAGACTTAACCAAAGGGTACTGGCAAGTACTGCTAGATAAACCCGCCAAAGAAAATTCAGCCTTCACCACCCTGCAGGGGTGTGTAAATTTAATGTGCTTCCTTTCGGGCTGCAAAATGCACCCACCACCTTCCAAAGACTGGTAAATGGTCTCCTAGCAGGACTGGGGAAATATGCAGTTGCCTACCTCGATAATGTGGCCATATTTTTTAATTCATGGCCTGAACACCTAAAACAAGTCTTTAAGCGCATCAGGCAGGCAGAACTAACTGTTATGGCCACAAAGTATCAAATAAGCCAAAACAAAGTAACTTACCTAAAACACCAGGTGGGTCAAAAAACAATAAACCCCCTACAGGCCAAGGTGAATGCTATCCAAAAGTGGCCTGTCCTAATGTCAAAAAAACAGGTCCAATCCTTCTTAGGCTTGGCCGGGTATTACAGGCTATTTGTACCACACTACAGCCAAATTGCTGCCCCACTAACAGACCTAACCAAAAAGACCCAGCCAAATGCAGTTAAGTGAACTAATAAGTGTCAGAAGGCCTTTACCCAGCTTAAGGCAACCCTCATGTCTGGGGACCCTGTGCTAAGGGCCCCAGACTTTGACAAACCATTCCTAGTAACCACGAATGCATCTAAGCGTGGTGTGAAAGCAGTTTTAATGCAGGAAGGACCGAATCAAAACTTCCGTCCTGTCGTGTTTCTCAGCAAAAAACTGTCTAAAAGAAAAAGCCACTGGTCAATCAGTAAAAAAAAAAAAAATGCTATGCCATTGTGTATGCCCTGGAAAAGCTACGCCCATACGTTTGGAGACGGTGGTTCCAGCTACAATCCAACCATGCTGCGCTAAAATGGCTTCATACTGCCAAGGGAAACAACAAAAACTTCTTCAATAAAGTTTAGCTCTCCAAAATTTTAATTTTATAATTCAACACATTTCAGAAGCTTCTAACAAAGTAGCTAATGCACTCTCCTGTAAAGATTTCCCAAAATCAACTGGTTAAAAAGTTGTCCTTAAAATATAAAAAGTCTTGTAGTTTACATAATTAGTAGTATATGTAAAGGTGCATGTGTTTTATTAATCTGTTTATTCTAAAGTTCTAGGAAGAAATCACCACCAATGTGGTTCCACACTGTCTGAAATTTGGGGGGGCATGTCATAAAGATAATTAAGGGTTAATGACTCTTTTACCTGTAAAGGGTTAACAAGCTCAGTGAACCTGGCTGACACCTGACCAGAGGACCAATCAGGGGACAAGATACTTTCCAATCTTGGTGGAGGGAAGTCTTTGTTTGTGCTTTTTGGGTTGTTCTTTGTTCTCTCTTGGGATTAAGAGAAGCCAGACGTGCAACCAGATTTCTCCAATCTTACTGAAACAGTCTCTCATGTTCAAAATAGTAAGTAATAGATAGAAAGCGGATTAGATTTATGTTTGTTTTCTTTATTTGCAAATGTGTATTTTGCTGGAAGGATATTTCACCTCTGTTTGCTGTAACTTATACTTAGGCTGGGAGGGGGAGTCCCTCTGGTCTAGGAAAAGCTGAGACCCTGTAAACATTTTTCCATCTTGATTTTACAGAGATAATTTTATTTTTACTTTTTCTTTCTTTAATTAAAAGCTTTTCTTTTCAAGAACCTGATTGATTGTGTCCTTGTGTAAGACCCCGGGGGACTGGGTCTGAACTCACCAGGGATTGGTGGGGAAAAGGAGGAGGGGGGGCAAGGTGAATTTCCTCTCTGTCTTAAGACTCAAGGAGTTTGAATCACAGTATCTTTCCGGGTAACCCAGGGAGGGGAAAAATCTGGGAGGGAGAAGGAAAGGGGAAGAGGAATGGTTTATTTCCCCTTGATTTAAGACCTAGGGGGTTTGGGTCTTGGTCTCCCCAGGGAAGGTTTTGGGGGGACAAGGAGTGTACCAAACACTATATTTTGGTTGGTGGCAGCACTACAAAATCTAAGCTAGAAATTAAGCTTAGAAGGGACATGCAGGTCCCCACTTTCTGAATGCTAAAGTTCAAAATGGGAAAGAGACCCTAACAGCCCCTTTTCGACCAGGTGTTCCAGTTGAAAACTGGACACTTGTTTCTGCAGCCCCCGACCCCCACCCGCCACACACACGTTAGAGCACCTGTAAGAGCTTGATCTACCCCTCCCACATCAATGCCATTATTGCAGGGGACAGAAGGGTATCAAACTCTTCTCGCATTAATACAGCCAGCAGAAAAGAAACCATATCTTTGTCCCATCGGACACTTTTATTCAGGTTCTCATCTAAAGGGCTACAGTGTCAGCAGGGAAGGCTGTGAGAAAATGAACTTTAGTTTCATCTTTAACCATCGTACAGCTCTGTCGTATAATGTCAGCAGGATGGGAGCCCCACTAGTAGGGCTAGAAACCAGCATTGGCACAGTAGTATTGTAAGGATAGTTTTCCTCTTTCTGCTAGGTGGCAAAGTAGCAGCAAGTCCACCTCCCCTACGTTAGGGCAAAGCACAACCAAGTCAGGGCCTTGGACCCACCTCTGAAATCAGTCTACAGTACAGTCCACTTTAGTCAGTGCCTCTGGCCTGAAGCCAGTCCTATAGCCTTAGCAAGAAACATTCATACTGGAGCCCCATTTCAAACTGCATAGAGCCTTTTTAGGGAGTGTACAGGGTGGCCATTCCGTGTGACTAGTGATGGCAGCAGCACATGCAGCCTCCTGAGCTATTACATTAAAAGACTGTGACAAAAAGGGGTTGCTGCTCATGCTAGGGCTTGCTGGTGGTGGATAGTTCTAGGCCTAAGAAGCCTATCTGCTGCAATCTGAGCTTGAAACACAGCTTCATATCAGAGGATCATAGTAACACTATTTAGTCCATCTGGGATTTAAGATGCTGTAAGTCAACTTAGAAACAGTGTACTGAAAGGGAAAACAGCCTCACATCCAGGAGACTCATACTGCCTGCACGCAGGGCTAAAGAGGAGGGAGCACTCTATGGTGCTGTGAGCTGGTCTTGTTGGGGAAGTGCTAAGGAAACTAGGTGCCTCTAAGCTGCTCTACAGAATGTTCATGTTGTCTTGTCCATGGACTTGTGACCTCAAGCCAGCACAAACTGCAGGTTAGTGAGCAGCACCTTGATGCCACTGGTGACAGTCACCACAGAGGTGGCTGGGTTGAGTTTGAAGGTGTTGGCATCTCCTTTTTTGTAACGATCCCGAAAAACATAGATGCTGCCATTACAACTGGCAATTTTCCAGAGGGATGGTACTGAGCTCCAGGCATCTGGCAGGCAGAGTCGAGTGAAGCTATCCAGGAGGGGATTATAGCACAGCAGCGAGTCCCCCTCAGCCACGATGAACACTAGGTCTTTATGCACAGCAGCATGCATGTGCCCTGCAAAAGGCAATACATAAGGCTTCACGTGGCACTTCTCTGTATTGGTGTCATAGCACTGAATGAGCCGGGAAGGCTTAGTGAAGAAGTCCAGATCATTCTCCTCCCCACCCAGCAGGTAAATGATACCATTGAGGTTGGCACCTGCAGCCCCAGAGACAGCTACTTCCAGCTGGCTGGTCTCTGTCCACACATTGTCTCGCACCCTGTAGTATACGACAGCATTGGAGAGTGTGTCCTGCAACGTCTTGCCCCCCAGTGAGTATATAGCATCCTTGGTGGGCACAGAGACAAGGGTGTGTTGGAGCCGGTCACGGGGCAGAGGAGCACACCATTCCCAGTCTACAGTCGCATTGTTACATTTCCACATGCGCCGTGGAATGGAGCCCCCTACGACATACAGGTCACTGCCATGCTTGCAAGCTGCAGTGATCTGATGGCACAGGCTATTCTGGCCACTCACACTGATTGAGTCATCATCAGCACAATGCAGAGAGACAGCAAGTGAGTGCGTACGCGATGACTCCTTCCCGATCAGGTAGACGTGAACGTTCTCCCCAATCTCCTGAGTGAGAGAAGGGATTTTTGTCAGAATCCAGGTAGGAGTTGCGTCACAACACACATGCCAGCACCATCCAAAGCTCCATTCCCTTTAAGGAGTTTTGGGGCCCAGTAGCTCTGTGTTAAGTCATCTCAGCCTCACTTGACTATAAGGTCTCAGGCTCCTACATCCTCCACCCCCTATGCTTCAAGCTTTGTCTAGACATCTTTTATCCCTGACTTCGTAAAATGAGCAGTGCCCTGCACCTGAATCAGGCTTCAGTTCAGTTAATGGCTAGGAAATGCCCAGGGAGCAGAATTATAGTCATGGGAATGCCAAGCCCTAAGCTTTCTAAACTAGCTCCTTATCTGTATATTTGGGGAATGCCACGCTAATACCACTGATTATTTAATCCTATCGGCAAGAGCTGCCTCGAGGCTGAAGTCATTGACAGTACCTGGGGTTTTCTACCTATGTGCGCACATTCCTGGTATTGAAGCCACAGCTTTTTCAAACACTACGAGGTCACAAATGAGGGTAGGAGCCCTTCCTCAGTGAGTAGGGAACTAGAGCAGTATGATAACTGCATTAACCACAGGGCACAGGGGCCATCCATACCTTTAGACTGGATCGCAGCACCTCCAAGAAACCTGCCCTCTCCTCTTTGTTGAAGTTAATCCAGGTTTCTATGGCAACTGTTGGATTCTGTGAACATGGAACACCATCTGTAGTTTCAGAGACAAAAGAATTTACAATAAATTGACATACTATTCTCAAGGCGTGGGCTGAACCACCACCCTCTTCCACATAACCTCTTCCCACTGTGAAGACTCCAACAAACCCTATATCTTGAGCAAGAGTGAGGCTGAGGTTTATAAAACTTGGCTAGTACGGCCAGCAGGAGCAACTAGGCACCTGTATCAAGTCTATCCGGTTCAACATCAGGAGACATTGCTTCCTGGGTGACACAGCAAATGTTCTATTTAAGTCAAAGTCAGTAAGCTAATGTCACAGATCTTAGCAATCAACCTTCATGGACACTCACTAGGACTTCTGAGAGATCTATTCTACTTCCAGCAAAAAGACATTTTTCTTTAACCTTAATTACACTACCTTAGGGGCCCGCTATAACATATTAGCGAGGTTCTATACCACTGTTTTGGCGGGGTGGCGCTGGGGAAGGAGGGTTTGTTTCTGCGGGGTGGGTGGCACTAGGGGGAAGCGCAGGGGGGCTGGGCAGCACTGGAGGGGGTGTTTCGGGAGGGGTATCAGTGGGTTTCAGCTCTCAGCTGTTTTCTTTGGAGTAATATGGCCCTCGCTACTTTACAAGTTGTGCAGGCCTTCCATAAACCCTTGTATCTTTAGTAAATTGCCAACAGCATGCTAGGTGATTGTATATATATGACTGCCTGAGAGATCATCACTCCCCCTATGCGGAATCCTCTCTAGATTCAGCTTTGATTGTGTGAGGCATGACATTCCTTCTGAAGGTTCCTTGACTCTGAAATCTGCTTCCTCTGGGCCTGACAGAGCCCCAAGTTAGTTTGCATTCAATGCATTAGACAAGAACCACCTGTTTGCTCATAATGAGGGAATTTGTTCTGTTTAGGGCTGATCCATTATTAGTGGGATTGTCTAAATCACTGGCTCTAGCAACCAACACACAAGTTAAAGTATGGTTTTATTCTGGAAATGTGTCCAATGGCCTAGCAATGGACAAGTTTTACAAATAAAAGATCATCTGCATTACATTTGTTTTAATGCTTATCACTAATGCTTGCTTATTTTCCTCGGGCTTCCACTAACTGGGCTGTAGTACAGGGAGCGCTTAAGCTAACATAGTGCTTCTGCCTAACCACACTATGGGTGTATTTCCGTTTGGGGCCCATTTTACAGGCCTACCTGGGTAACACAATTGTACAAGGGGAAAAATTCCACCACAGGAGCCTTTAACCAGAACAATCAAACCAACCTAATCTGGGACCAAACATTAAAATACCATAATCCTAATCCTATGGTTATTGCATGGTGTCACTAAAGGTCAGAGTTAAGGCTGTTTAAGTGCCTTAACTGTTTTTTCTTACCTTAACATGTTTGGATTTCTTTTAAGTGTAACCTTAACTCTGAATTTCCTGGGTTTATAATCATAGAATCATAGACTTTCAGGTCAGAAGGGACCATTATGATCACCTAGTCTGACCTCCTGCACAACACAGGCGACAGAATCTCATCCACTCACTCCTGTATCAAACCCTAACCTATGTCTGAGCTACTGAAGTCCTCAAATTGTGGTTTAAAGACTTGAAGGTGCAAAGAATCCTCCATGAACTGACCTGTGACCCACGCTGCAGAGGAAGGCAAAAAAAACCCAGGGCCTCTGCCAATCTGCTCTGGAGGAAAATTTCTTCCCGGCCCCAAATATGGTGATCAGCTAAACCCTGAGCATGTGGGCAAGATTCACCAGC
>NC_133772.1:80439006-80462974 GCF_003597395.2 Chelonoidis abingdonii
TTTATATGGCTATAGAACCTTTTACTATTGGTTTTAATTCCCTTTGCAAAGTCCAACTCTACATGGCTTTTGGCCTGTCTCACTTTATCCCTGCATGTTCTGACCTCAATAAGGTAGCTTTCCTTGCTGGTCCCTCCTATCTTCCACTCCTTGTAGGCTTTCTGCTTTTTCTTAATCACCTCCCTGAGATGCTTGCTCATTCAGCTTGATCTACAACTCCTACTTATGAATTTTTTTCCCCTTTCTTGGGATGCAGGCTTTTGATAGTTTCTGCAACTTTGACTTGAAGTAATTCCAAGCCTCCTCTGCCTTTAGATCCACAAGTTCTTCAGTCCAATCCACTTCCCTAACTAATTTCATTAATTTTTTTAAAGTTAGCTCTTTTGAAATAAAAAAACCCTAGTCACAGATCTATTTTTGTCTATCCTTCCAGTTTAGTTTAAACTGAATTAGCTCATGATTGCTTGAACCAAGATTGTTCCCAACAACCATTTCTTCTATGAGGTCCTCACTACTCACCAAAACCAAATCTAAAATGGCATCCCCTCTTGTTGGTTCAGCAACTACCTGGTGAAGGAATCCGTCAGCTATCGCATTCAGGGAAATCTGAGCCCTATTATTATTACTAGCATTTGTCCTCCAGGCTATATCTGGGAAGTTAGTCTCCCATGATCACACAATTCCCGTTAGTATTTACTTTATTAAAAATATTAAAGAGGTCTCTATCCATATTCAACTCAGATCCCGGTGGTCTATAGCACACCCCAAGCACCATCCCGGGGAGGCTCTAGTAGCTTTCTTCTCCAATGTGATTTTTGCCCAGACACACACTGTCTTATCCATTCCATCCCTTCTTATTTCTTTACAGTCTACCTCATCATTGATATACAGTGCTACTCCACAACCTTTGCCTTTATTTCGGTCTTTCCTAAACAGCACATACCCTTCAATACCTGTACTCCAGTCATGACTACTATTCCACCCGTTTCTGTTATCCCTATAATATCTGCTTTCACTTCCTGCACCAGTAACTCTAATTCCTCCATTTTGTTACCTAGGCTCCTTGCATTGGTTTCCAAACGTCTTAATTTTTGCTGCTTGGCTTCGCTCACATTCTTTACCCGATTAGGCACAGACATTCTACTGCCAGTATCACCTATTAGACTACCCTTCCTCCTTATGTCCATTCTCCTACCCATGGCTGTATCCTTTCTTACTTCATTTTCTTCCTTCTCGATGTTAAAATCCGGCATGGAGATTACCTGGACATCTCCCAACCAAATGCATGTTTTCAGGGTAATTACAAACAAGCTGTAGGTTTTTTGCACCCTTGAGTTACTGATATACACTTTCAACCGTAACTCCATCTTGAACGGTTTGTCTGCGGATTTCGTAAGTTTTTTTAAATTAAAAAGTTTCACACACAGCCTAACCTAGAAAATGCTACCATGCGATATTTCTAACGATTTGCAGATATTCAGTATCAATCTTTTTTTTTTTTTTTTTAAATTTTAACTTTTATGGATAGATTTACCTGTACCTCCAAAGCAGTCCACAGCTGCCAGCGAGGGTGGGTTCACAGCTGCTTTGCCTCACTGGAGCAGCACAAAACACTCAAAGCATTCCGGTGAATCTGGCCCTTAATTTGCAGTTGACTTATTGGAGCGCTGTGTTAATTAAAATACTGCTAAGCAAAGAGCACCAGGGCCAGTACCACTGAATTTTAAGGACTTCCCCATAGTCCTGCCTGAATTACCCTGGCAGTGCTGTCTCAACACATTGTAGAGCCATCAAAGCAGTACTACGGGGAAGCCTTTCAAGCCCTGATGCCCAAGCCAGCATGAAGCCATAGAATTTTTAAAGAGCAGTGGCAGATCAGTCAAGCAATCTACCAGTGAGAACTCTTGACATGTGTCCACTCTCCTTCATACCACTGACTCACTGCAACCAATAGGTTCCACTTGAGTTACCTGTCTAGTGTATACAAACCTAACAATTAGAAACAATTGTTTATAACTACACTAACGTTATACCCTACTTTCTTCAAATATGGCCTATGCATAAAATTTCAAGTAATTTTAAGTATATGGAAAGTTTGAAGTGTCTGCATTATTATTTTAGTGTTAAGATCATTCAGGACAAAGAAAAGGCAGATTAAGAAATGTAACAAAGGAGCACATATTTAATTAATTTTAAGAAACAAATTAACAGATTTACTTGTAAAGACTTTGAAAATTCATTCTGTAGTGGCAGAATGTGCAGGAAAGTTGGGGATGATGTACTGTATTTTTCATGCAAACAAGACATTGAAGCCCTGCTTTAAGTAAAAAATGGTACCCAACCTTAATTATGGAGTCGCAACCAGCACCTCCATAATACCAGAAGGAAAAAGACAGTAGGGAGAATGAAAGGGCTGGAATTAATGATGACTCAAATGGCTGAAATACTGGGCACCATCTTTAGATATGTTTTCCAAAAGAAGTGAAGTTCGGGTAACTAAGACAGGAGAAAGCCCCTGTAAAAATAGCTCTTGCTAAAAAGATAAGGGAATCCTTGGAAGATGAACATATACACAATAGTGGAACAACATGCATCCCAAGCTGTTAAGGGAGCTAGCAAACAGACTTAACGTACCATTGAGTTATTTCTGGAAAAATCCTGCAAACATTCCAAAAATCTGAAGAAAAGCACATACAACTATAGGCTCCCCTACACCAACTATGTGGCTTCATTGCCTACTGAAAGCCCTACAATAAGTGTGGAGCAAAGAGTCTTCTATGGAAAACCAACTTAATATGACACAACACGTGTTTGGCGCTTTACAGACAAACAAATCCAGCTCTGAAATTCTTTCTACTGAAATTGACAATTATTTGAGGAAACTCATATTATTATTGAAAATACCACATAGGATGGAAGCTCAACAGTTCACTGGTTAATAAACTAGATCCGAGATATCAGTGAGCAGGGACCCCCATAAGGTTTAATGCCAAGCATCCCCTGAAACCTATGAGGTTGGAGGTGGTTACCCTTTCTCCAGGAACTGCTGTGAGATAGATAATATGGCCATGTTACCAGCATCTTTTATGGTAATGTAGCTATTGCTCAAAGGTTGGATGCTTCATTGCCAGCTGCAGTTACCAAGGCTTCTTTGAGTAAGTTATGCTGGATGGTTTGCTATGGGAAGACTTGCTTTGATCAGCCTCTGAATAAGATAGTTGGGTCCTCTGAATCCCATCCTTCTTCCTTCAAAGCCACCCTGCTGGTTGTTCAGATAATTCCCACAAACCTCTGAGATAGCCACCCCAATTCTCTCTCCACACCCACATCCTGGCTGGTCTCATAAGCCCCCTGTGCCTACCTGTAAGGATGTCTGTCAGCAGGCGGAGAGGTAGGTGCAGGAACTCCTCTGTATCCTGAAGCTGTGACAAGTGTGACTTGGCACAGTGCTTTGCAGCGGTGTAGAGCTCCATGTCACTGTGTTGATCTGCCAGCCACATAACCTGAAGACAGTTCCTCACCTGCACCGTGCGGGCCAGGAAACGGGAGCACTCCTCAAAAAGGGCAGTCAGCTGGTACATATCTGCCACCTCATACGTTTCCTGCAACTCTTCTGCCCGCAGCTTTACAGTCCCATGGTAAATATAGTCCACCAGGAGCTGGAAAACACTCTCACTAACATCTTGCAGCTCAATCACCCTGTTGTGGGCCTCCTTCAGGTTGGAAGTGAACATGGAACGAAAGAAGCAGCTCTGAGCTGAGAGGACTAGCCGGTGCAACTGGAATTCTTTGCCTTCCACTGAGATGGTAACGTCAGCAAAGAGCTCATCCTCCAGACAGAGCTTCATAATACCCTGAGCTACGCGGCCTGAGTGAGAACGGTCAGTGAAGGTGTAGTTCACAAAGTAGTTCTCTTCTGTGGAGGAGCCCCCAGTCTCCTCTGATGAGTCCATGTTGCTACACAGATCTGACCTCCAGCAATCTGTAAAACAATGGCAGTGAGACTCTCCCCCTCAGCTAACAAGATCGTGCAGCTCAGGGAGCATGCAACTCCAAAAGCCAAGAGGAGTCGCTGGGTAGGCAAACAAACTGCAGCCTAAGTCATAGCTACTAGAAACTTCCACCTGATCTGCAGTGCTTCCTTATAAGTGCAGCACATGAGGTGATGTGATGAAAACTGCCACAGCTCTCACTACAATGGTAGCCTCATGCAACAGTGGAATCCCAAAATTCCAATCCCTGAAATTAGCAAACACAATTACCCTTTCATCCCCATCTCAGCGTCCTAGTGAAATACGGCAAAAGAGATCTAAGGTATGTAGGGGACATATCCAGCAACCCAAATCATGAATCTCTCATTTACAACAGAGGGGGCACATGAAAAATTTCAGAATTTATGACTCTAATAAAGTCAGATTCGTTCTTCTCACATTGCATACTCCCCATCTCCGGTTTCATAACAGGGATTTCTAAAACCAATAAAGCAAGGAAAAAATAGTAATATTAGTGTAGGCAGGTCAGATGCAAACAAGGTTGAGGCATGGTGTGTTGGTAAAGAGCTGAAGCAGCAGTTAATAGCATGACTAGGTGCTAATTACCATATGAAAATGAGGTGATGTATGTGTAGAGATAACATATTGGGAGTTTATTTTTCTGAAAATAAAGTGGGAGAAGAGTCATGCCAGAACTGACCAGGAGCCCTCAAAACTACCCAGATGAGAAATTTGTCAAGTGCCTGACAGTTGCATTAAATTTGTATGAAATGCCCTGCATCTTCAATATGAGATACAACCTGCAAAGACGACTACTCCCAGGCAACTTGGATCAGATAATCAAGTACAACAGAAAGGCATCACATTTCAAGCCAGATGTTATTAGCCACACTCTCCATTAGCAGCAGGGCAAGGTCAAAAGAAGCAATGGGGTCTCTTTTGCAGGCATCTCCTCAGGAGCAGGAGGAAAGATAGGTCTCTGTCACAAAGAAGAGCTGCTGCAGAGAGGGATGGTAGCTACCTCTTTATTTCACTGGTGATGCTGCTGTGCAACTGGAGGGTTTTGGCATCAGCAGTAGATGCATCCCAGCAATAGCAAAACATAGACAAGCTTCTTACAATTGGAACTATGCTCACTCAAAACTCATTTTCACCCCTCAGTGAGAGACTAAATTTCTAGCCCCAACTCTAGTGGTCCATAATGTTAACATTCAATCTTAACTATAGCAGCTATCTCTGCATCATCATTTTTCAATGATTTCAATAAGATGATTTCATCCAAGAAGTTTGCAGTTGCTGTAGTCCTTCGGTTGAAGATATAGGCCCACAATTGTTCAACTCAGTCTGTAATCTAGAAGCATTCCTGGGGGTTCTTTGCTGAAACTAACACACACACACACACACAGCAGTTTCCATGAGCAACACTTCCTATCATTTCTGGTTGTCAAGAAGATCCTCTATTCTGGAGAATGATAACCTTGCCTCAGCTATAAGCAGCTTTGTTACTTCTCAGCTGGACTACAGCAGCATAACATACCTGGGCATGAAACCATCAAGCTTTTGGAATCTCTAACTAGTACAGAACTCAGTACTTCTCCTCGGCAAAAAGGCCAACACAGCTGCATCAAACCTGTCCCATCTCTCTACAATGTCCTCCCATAGGCAATTTCAAGTCAAAGTAAAGGTTTTGTTCCTTATCTTCAAGGCACTCAACAACCTGAGCCCAGGATACCTAAAAGATCACCGTTCTTATCCTGGCACTTCAGGCGATTGGCAACATCACTCTTCAGGCACCATGAACTTTTACTGAAAGGGTAATGCTCACTTGTGTGGAAACAGACCTCCTCAGACTGTGGAACAAACTCCCACAGGAACTAAGGACCATCACAAACTTCATCACCTACTTCAGGTGAAAAGTCCATTTTTTCAACCGTGCCTTCTCCAATATGAATACAAAGCAGCATGTTCTCATTAAAAAGCTGTACCAAAACAACACACTGCAATGCACAAATAGCTTCCTTCTTGGGGAGAGGATGAGAAAAAGAATGAACTACATGTGACAGATGCTAATCACGTCATTTAATGCACTGTTGGAAGGTGTTCAATGCCTGCAATGATGAAGGTGATTTACCTATATAGAAAATAAAATAGATACCAACAGTCATTTTCCTTTTCTCTTGTCTAAAATAAGGAATCCACCAGGGAAACGACATTTTAGTACTACTATTAAAAACTACAGTGGAAGCAGAATAAAGGCTGCAAAAACAAGTGCACAAATTCTGATAATACTAAAGGTGACTTTTTCCTCATAACAGTAACTTGACCACATATCATGTGCAGGATTTTTCAGAGACTGAGGAGTCATATAATCTTCAGATAAAGACTGGTGGTAAAATACAGAATGGGAGGATCCACTTTCATGCTTTCTTCTATACCATGTGCTCATGAGCATTATTTCTTAGCATCACTCAGAGACCTTCAACAACAATTTCAACTTCTATTTCCATGGTGATGATACTCAGATCTACTTCTGTCTTTTCCAGTGAAGGGCAGTTTGGTTGGGCAGGTCTAGGATCAGCTGGAGAGTCTGTCTCTCCTGCATTTCTTCATGGAGACCTCAACAATTGAAGCTCATCTTTCCTCCTATATCTTCCTCATGTCTCCCATTCTCTATCACAGTTGACAACACCATTGTTTATATTACTTACATGATCAGGGAGTCATCTTAGGCCCTTCCCTCTCCCACCACTTTTTTCTCTGTCCCAACAGCTAACACACTTTTACAAGCCCTGATTATTTCCCAATTTGATTACTGTAACCTCCTCCTCTTTGGCCTCCCTACTATCGATATCATTGCTCCCTCCAGTGTACCCAAGTTGTGGCTGAGAGATTAAAAAAAACTATTAATGATTTTATTGAATTTCATATAAGTATCTAATTATGCAATCAATCCAAGGAAGAGAGGGATGGAGCTACCCCCAAGAAGAGGGAAAGAACTGATGAAAAAAGAAACAAAGAAAAAAGTGATGAAAAAGTGGAGTGCTTCACAGATTGTTTGATGAACGAAGGGCATGTGAATTCAAATGCGACAGAGCTTTACTTCTTGTGACAATGGATAACTGATCACATCAGGGAATAAAGATTACATCTTTCAAATTGTATGAGTCTTTTGTATGCTGTACTTCCAAGCCCACCAAATCAATGCGGGTCCCATCCTGGGAGTGCGGAAGGCACCTGGAAAAGTGGTCCCCTCCCTGGATCTTTCCAGCCTCCTTTCATCCAGCCTTTCAACACTACTTGAAGGTTTACCTTCAAGTAAGCTCTTGGACAACACCAGACTGGCCTGCACTTCACTGCTGCCCTCCTGTCCACGCCTCCTACCCCGGGCTTCCCCTGCATGTTCGGCACACTGCCCACAGGCCTGAAATACCAGTCCCAAACTGGCCTGTGGCCGCCTCTCCGCTCAGATCCCGCCCAGAAACCTGCTTCTTCTGAGTCCCCCAAGTCAGCTGAGTCCAGCCAAACCGGGGCGGCCCCCCTCGCACCTGCTGCCAGCCAAAGCACCCTCCCCACCCGCTGGGCCAAACCGCGGCCCCCACCTCCCCTTGCCCGCTACCCCGCTCGCCCTTTGGGACAGGAAGGCTCCTTCCCGGACCCGTAGCCAGCGCCCGCCACTCCCCACCGAGGGTGCCCAGCAGCCCGGGCGAGGTTCGCGGCTACGGCCCTTCCGCACTGGAAGTGGCACTAAGAGAAAAACCCCGCGCGGACTCAGCCTGGAAAACGCGCCCGCCCCGCGAAGCCTCCCACCTGCGGCTCTTCCCTTCATGCCGCCGGCCCGGCCGGAACCTCCCACCAGCCTTCCGGGGAACCTCACAACAACTACACCTTCCTCTTCCGCATAGCGACGCGTCCGGCACTTCCGCTCAATTTACCGGAAACTCGAGGAGAAACTGACGGCTGTGGCAATTTCTACTTCCGGTTCATGGACTGGGGACTTCAATGGTAGAGGCGCCTTCCGCTTCCGGTCTGTGTCCTTGTGTCTGTGTCCCCGGCTCGCTGCCCGGGGCAGGATGTTGGCAGCAGCGCTGGGGTTGGCCAGGGCTGGCCTTAGAGGTGAGGCAATGGGGCAGGGAGAGGGCAGCTCGGCCTGGGCTGGCCTGGAAGGAGTCGGGTCCCCCGTGACCCGGCCCCACGTGAGTCGGGTTGTCTGGGCGAGGAGCCCCGCGGTAGGACCGGCCTGTGTGCAGCTCTTTCTGGCTGGGTCACTGTGACCCCTTCCGGCCCTGCCTAGAGGGGTTCGCTGGCAGAGGCTGTCTTCCTGCTCTGTTCCCCTCTGCCTCGCTGGGTCGGCTAGTGCCGCCCTTTGGGGAAAGATTTTATTTCGCTGAGTTCTGTGCAGCTAAACGGCTAATGTCTTTTGTGTCTCACTGGCCACCCTGCGTCTCTCTGGTGTCTCCGAGCCTCGCTTCTGTTGGTGACTCCAGGTTTAGTGAAAATCTGCCTGTTCACGGGCTGTAAGATATCTGCTGAGTTAGCGCTTCTGGGAGAAGGCTCGAATAACGTGGTGATGATCGCGATGTAAACATCAAAACAGAAAGAAAAGATCTCCGAGTTGCGTGTTATATTTGATCTGTTCTTTCTGTTAAGCGGAGTGTCACCGTGTTAGTTTGCTCTAGTATATCGAGCACTATTCATTTCCAAGTAAAATAGTTGGGCATACGGTTTAGATATTGCTGTAGGAAATTGAGTGATACATCCTCCACTCCTAAAGTGTGATTAATCAGATTTCTGGTTTAGGAGAAGAGGGTTTATTGCTTTGCATGGAAAAAGTATCACCATAGCCTTTATTTTTGCATAGTACTTAGTAGAGGGAGTAGGCCCCCTTGGTAGAATTTGTGTGTGTGTGAGTAGCACTTGTCTGCTGGACTGCACATTCATAATTTCTTTTGGGGTATTTTCACTACACTATATGATTATTGTTTGGGGGGACAGGCAGGGGAGGGTCAGACTTAATTGTCATATGTTAAAATGGAGCTCACCTCACCTCACCAGGATGGGGCAACATAAGGAAGTCTCCTGGTCTCTGGAAAGGAGGAAAGAAGGCATTCCTCCTTAAAGGAGGATGGAGTATGTGGTACAGACTGTTTCATCTATGCTCTTTCTATTTGTAGCTGCTGCACGCTCTGCAGTACTGTTGCAAGCTCGTTTTGAGGGGAGCTCCACAACAGAGACCCGTCGTAAGTCTGAGTTTATTAGTATTTCACCAACTCCTGGAGTCTGTGTAGTGGATATTATTTAGAATAACTCAGTAAGGTGACCATATTTTCAAAATCAACCCAGAACATTTTTGCAGTGACATTTACATATATAAAAGAAAATGTACGTGCTTTATTTTTTCGAAGTGTGCGGGTGCTGCTACTGCCAGCTTCTGACTCCATAACTATTGCATATTTCTCAGAGGGGAAGAGGATTTTTAACTTTGGTAATACTCTTTCCATTAGACTGTTTCTGGTAATCATCCCAGATCTAATTCTGTGTTTCAGTAAATCTTGAACAAGAAAAAATAAACCTTTTGGTTGACAAAATAAAAAAACAAGGACACTTCAGGTGTTGTGAAAGAAGTTGCTGAGATGCTAAACATTATGTGGAAAATGGGGATTGTCCTGTTAAAAATAAGACATTATGTGCTGGAGAAACTGCTTTCCTCTTATCAGGAATCAGTCTGTTATTTCCCTTAGGAAATGTTTGCTGATGTTCACTCTAAACTTCTCTCTCACTTTATTCCTTTTACTGAATTATAACATCCCCCTACCTTCTGATTCCACTCAGTGTGATGCAAGTAGTTTCATATTCATGGTGACAGGGTGTTCTGTTGTCTGACATCTGATGGGCAAGTCTACTCCAGTGCCCAGCCACTTACCAAAGTCTATTTCCTAAATGTGCTATGCATCGTGTACATTACCAGAGATTAGACTATATATTCCTCCTGGTGTTGGCAGATAGCCATTTAGTTCACCATGTTGTGAGGTGCCTCCCTCTCATTGAGCTGATCTTTGCAGTCATGGCTTGTCTCCCCCTGCCTAGCTGCTCCCTACTAGGGGACAGACCTATGACCAAGCTGACTAGAGTCATGCTGAACTAGTGTGGGCTGGGAATTACTGCTCCTCTTTCTATGGTTTACGATGCAATAGCCATGAGAAGTCTGTTGTTCTTTCCAGCCACCGTTCGACCAAAGGATGAAGTAGCCCAGAACCAGCTATGTGCTTTTGGAGAGTATGTGGCTGAAATTCTGCCCAAGTATATCCAGCAAGTCCAGGTAGGTATTACCAATCAAATCATTCTAGCTTGGAGTATGTGTAGTGAGGAGCTGGCTAGTAGAGCCATGTGTGGATACAAAATTTGTATCTGCATCCAATCCACGATCCGCAAACATGGTCTGCGGATATCCACAGATTTACAGGACTCTGGGTGGGAGAGAGTGATAGAGCTGGCTAAAAACCATTTCTGCTGTTGAGTTTCTTGGTCTGATGTGATATACCTGATCACGTGACCTCAAACCCTCCTAATCTGAGTATCCTGCTTTATTCAATGCATTGCTCAGTCCCTTCAGCGTCTATACTAATTCGCTTTCTGTTCTTTTCCACAGGTGACCTGTTTCAATGAATTGGAGATATTTATCCATCCTGATGGGATTGTTCCAATTCTGACTTTTCTTCGAGATCACACCAATGCCCAATTTAAATCCCTGGCTGATTTGACTGCTATTGATGTCCCAACTCGACAATACCGTTTTGAGGTAGGAACTATTCCTTGGAGGTACAGACCAGCAAAGAGTTATAGAAGATGATGGTGTTGAATACTAAGATAAGCAATTGTTTACAGCTCTGACCATGGCCTTTGCATTCTGCAATAGATATGCTTATCTGCTCTGAGAGCTTCGGGTTTTGCTTAATCCACTGAGCATAGAATCAGTTGTATCAGTGACATATACCCAATTAAATAGTGAGCCCGAGGCACTCTGAGGAGAGGTGTGCGCGTCTGGGTGCCATAAGACAAGTGCATACTACTACTCTTAGGGGAATTCTGTCCCACTGCCCAATGCAGGATTTCACTTTTCTCCATAGAATTAGTGATGCAGAGCTACTGGCCACTATTAGAGGCCACTAGACTCAACAGAGCCCCAGCTCTCCGGCTCCCAATACAGTTCCTCCTTGCTTAACGTAGTTATGTTCCTGAAAAATGCAACTTTAAGCGAAACAATATTAAGCGAATCCAATTTCCCCAAAAGAATTAATGTAAATGGGGGAGGTTAGGTTCTAGGGAAAAAATTTTTCACAAGACAAATCTCTCTCTCTCTCTCACACACACTCACACACACACACTCACACACACACACTCTCACTATAAGTTTTAAACAAACAATTTAATACTGTACACAGCAATGATGATTATGAAGCTTGCTTGAGGTGGTGAAGTCAGAGGGTGGAAGAGGGTGGGATATTTCCCAGGGAATGCCTTACTGCTAAATGATGAACGAGCACTTGGCTGAGCCCTCAAGGGTTAACACATTGTTCTTAATGTAGCTTCACACTCTACAAGGCAGCATGAATGGAGGGAGGGGAGACAGCATAGCAGCCAGAGAGAGACACCCTGTGTGAGAGAGAGGCGCATTGCCCCTTTAAGTATGCTGACCCCACTATAAGTACATTGCCTTTTTAAGTAGATCAGCAGGTTGAGACAGCAGCTGCTGCCAGCAAGCTCACTCTGTCCTGAGTCCTGTCGTGTGTCCCACCCCCTGCTTTATGGAGATGGGCTAAGCAGGGGGCAGTTAGCCCCCCTCTTCTGTCCAAGGCAGAGGTTCTGGGCTGCTGCACTTCCCAGCACGTCCTGAAGGAAGGAGGCGGTGTGCAGGAAATTCCATAGAAGCATGGGATCCAGCAACAGGCTGTTTCTCTCTCTGGATTCCTGGGCTCTAGGGGTTAGGGGATGTGGATGTCTGGCCTGGTGTGTGCCTTGCAGCTAGGCTCTAGGGGGTGTGGGTATCTGGGCTGGGGGAGGAGTGCTCCACAGCTGGGCTCTGGAGGGAGTTGGGGATGTGGATGTCTGAGACTGAAGGGGCACAGTTTTCCCCCAAGATGTGTACAGCTGGTATGTGTGACATCTAGACCGAGGCACCCGACAAAAGCATTACAGAGAAACAGCAACTGGGTTCTTGCAGCAGTTTCTTTAACTCTTTACTCTTGGGGGAAACTTTTTTTTGTCTGTATTGTTACAGACATGCTTGCTGACAGGTATTTTGAAATAAATTATCAAAATAATTGAAACTGATGTGATGATATTGTGTTATTTTGACAAACTATAAAGCACTTTTAATTTTTGGGCGCAGAATTTCCCCGGGAGTAACACTACTCTTTGGATCTGAAGCCATTGATTTACTTTGACTGTGACACACAAACCTTTCTCCTCCATGTATTCACCAACCATCTTCTTTCTGATGTCAGCTCCTTCTGCTTCATCTTCCTTGCCCTCATTGCAGCCTTCAACTCTGAACAGCTCCATTCTCCTGGGTGGCCTCTGTAGCTAGGCAGACTTCTCTAGTTAGTTAGCACTAGTTGTGAAGTAGCCCCCAGAAGCCCCAAACAGGATTTGAGGCACCATTGTGCTAAGCAGCATACACACACACATCAAAGAGAGAGTCTCAACCCCAAAATATTTACAATTTCGTGTCTTGGCTCTGCTCCTACCCAGCTGCATCTCTATCTAGGGTGAAGGTGCCTTCTTTGTTTTAAAATCCTCCATGGACTTGCTTTACCTAACTTCTTAGGCCTGATCTCTCTCTCTCTCTCTCTCTCTCTCTCTCTTTTCTAATACTAGCCTTTGTCCCTCCATAGGATCTGGCAGTTTCTCTTTTGCAGTTCACACAGACTTGCTTCACCTAACTTCTTAGGTCTGATCGCTGTCTCTCTGACACACACTTTTCTAATACTAGCCTCTGTCCCTCCATGGGATCTGGCAGTTTTTCTTTTGCAGTTCACACAGTCTGGTACAGCATTTTTCTCTTTTGCCTCATGGGGTTTCCATATCAGATGAAAGGTGGTGTATTCTAAAACAAAAAACTAAAAGAGTTGGGCTGAAACTGTTTTATTGGTATCAAACTCCTAAAAACAGTATTACCCTTTCTTTAAACTTGGTTTATGTTTAAAAAAAATTGCTACAGGGTAGCTAAATCTAATTAAAGTTGATCTAATTACACCAGTGAAAACCCTTTATATAGAAACACTAAACTCCTATTGCATATAAACAACACAAAATATATTTTTAAATTTCTTCTTAACCACATAAGAAGGTTAAAACTTTTGAACCTTAATTTACTAAATTTCTTTTTAGTAGTTTTTACTTGAAGCAACTTCCTTGTATTAATAGCTTTTTAAAAACTGCACGAAATAATTAGTTATAAATGGTAGGTGGGATATTCAAAATCACCTAGTGGATTTAGGCATCTAACTCCCACTGACTTTCAATGGGAATTGCCACCTAATTCCCTTAGGTGCTCTTGAAAATCCTGCACGGTAGCTCTTAGTTGTTCCAAAACACAGATGCACACACAGAGAGAAAAGATAAGAAGTCACAGCTTCTGTCTTTCACTTGTACCTCCTCTGAGACTTGAAAGATTTTTTACTGGCGTTAATGCATTGTTTTGCCTTTTTGGCCACAAACTCACAGCAATAATGCAAGGATGGACATGTCTTGGTTAAACTGGTCTGTGTAGCAGAGTGGATCTCTGCTCCAGCCCTGAAGGGGTTAAAAACAGCCCAGGAAAGGGTCTGGGGCTGGAGCAAGCAGCCTTTTGAGCTGGGCTGATTGGGGAAGTGGCTGCAGCTGGGGCCACGCCCCAAACTGAGCCACAGGCCCTTATAAAAAGGGCAGGGAAGCCAAGCCCAAGAGTCTCTCTCTGTGTTCAGAGGGAGAAGGGCCTGGCTGCTGCAAGGGACCAGACAGGTACCTAGGGTAAAGCAGTGCTGGGGAAAGGCAGAGGAGCCGGGGAGCTCCTGCTTGGAGAGCCCCAAGCTGTGGCCTAGAATTAGGGCCAAGGGGTACTGGGGTTGCAAGGTGCAACCCAGGGGTAGGCCAAGGCAGCAGGCCCAAACCCCTTTGCCGATGATGAGAGGCTAACACTGCAGTCTGCCCCAGGGCGTGGGGCTAGCTAATGACTGGGCAGTTGCCAAGACCCTGAGGCAAAGTGGGGAAAGAGTGGAGGGGAAACCCTGAAGGAAAAGGGGTTACTGCCAGGGGGGCAGAACCCCACGTAAAAGGGGCTCCGGGGTCCAGGGAGGGACGCGGGGCCAGAAGCCCGAAGACGGATCACCGGCCTGCAGAGGGCGCTCCGAACTGCGTATTTGAGCTAATTCCCTAAAGCAACCAGCAGGAGGCGCCGCGGGGGTGAGTTCGCCCAGTTACAGTCTGTTAGGCAAAAAGAGAGAGGCAGGGGGAGTGGTAAAAGAACAGCTGGCTGAAGCTGAACCCAAGCAAGACAGAGGTGATGCTAGTGGGCAGAGAAAAGGATTTTGAAGGGTTTGCAGCCACAGTGCAGCCTCTTTTGGTTGAAGGCACACACCCACAATTGGTCAATTCAGTCTGTAGTCTGGAAGTAACCTTGTATTCATCACTGATTCTGAGGTCTCACATGGCACCACCTGCAAATATTGCTTTCTACCGTCTTCAGTTGACCTGGAGACTCCATCCCATCCTGGTGGATGAAGACCTGGTCTTGGTTATTTGTATCTTTGACACCTCTTGGTTGGAGTACTGCAATACACCCAGGCACAAAACCTTCAGCCCTTAGGAAACTCCGGCTAGTACAGAACATTGCAGCACGTCTCCTTAGCAACACAACCTTCTCTGAACATATCAGACCAGTCTTCTGCCCTCTAAACTGGCTTCCATTAGAATTTTGAACCGGGTTCAATGTCTTAGTCCTTATCTTCAAAGTGTTCCATGGTCTGGGCTCCGAAGAGCTAAAAGACCACCTAAAGCTCCAGGGTAAAAACTGTGGTTGACAACTATGCTCTTATGGCACAGTGGAACTCTCAACAATCAGAGTAAGGCTCACCTGTGCAGGAGACACAACTTCCTCTGAGAGGCAGTCCAAGACTGGCATGAATTCCCCAGGAACTAATGACCCTCATAAACCGCATGACTTTCCACTCCAAATGCCAAGCGCATTTCTTTTATCATACCTTCTGTAATGTAAATACATAGCAATAGGTATATTCAAACAAGCAAAGCTACCAAAACAAGACATGCCACTGCACATGCTTCTTGCTGTGGGGAGAGAATGAGAGAATAACCCACACATAACAGCTCTGTAGTTACATTGCTTAATGCACTACTGGAAAGCACTCAGCTACTGCAGATGAGTGTGGCATATGAACCTATATAGAAGAGAATTAGAGGGGGAGGGATGAACAGGGAAGGTAACTTACACACAAGGGAGGGAATAGCAGTACCTAAGTTACACATTTCAGATATCGTTCTGGGTTTAGCTAACCTTGTGGACATGGAGATGTCACCTGGTTGCTTCTTGCCCATTCGGGTCAAGACATCTTTCAGGATGGTGGACAATGAAGGCTAATCAGTGTGATGGTAGATTCCTGGTTCCTAGCACGTGACCATGCTGGCAAGACTGGTTGGCACACAGTAATACAGCTTCCTTCCTGTAAGGTTAAGCTAGTAGCCAAGTGACACTTAATAATGCAATATCCAGAAAGGGATGACAGCCTGATCCCATCAGAAAGTAATACAGCTTCCTTCCTGTAAGGTTAAGCTAGTAGCCAAGTGACACTTAATAATGCAATATCCAGAAAGGGATGACAGCCTGATCCCATCAGAATGTAATACAGCTTCCTTCCTGTAAGGTTAAGCTAGTAGCCAAGTGACACTTAATAATGCAATATCCAGAAAGGGATGACAGCCTCATCCCATCAGAACTAATCAAAACATATTTAGTGTTATATGTTGACACTTCCTGCCATTCTAGTAATATCTTACTCCAGAGGTGGGTAAACTACAACCCGTGGGCCACATCTGGCCCGTGGGACCTGCTTGGCCCCTGAGCTCCTGGCCCAGGAGGCTAGCCTCCGGCCCCTCCCCTGTTGTTCCCCCTCCCCCGCAGCCTCAGCTCATTGCACTGCCGGCGCAATGCTTTCGGCAGCGGGACTGCGAGCTCTTGCTGGGCAGCGTAGCAGGAGAGCCGTGGCTTGACCCAGTGTTCTGTGCTGCGCAGTGGCGTGGCTGGCTCCAGCTGGGCGGCAGGACTGCCTGTCCTGGTGCTCTGGGCGGTGTGGCTGTAGTGCCGCCAGCCACCAGTGCTCCAGGCAGCACAGTAAGGGGGCAGGGAGCAGGGGGGTTGGATAGAGGGCAGAGGAGTTCAGGATAGTGATCAGGGGGTGGGGGTTGGATAGGGGGCGGGGTGGTCAGAGGGGAGCAAACAGTGGGGTTGAATGGGGGCCAGTCAGGAAGGAGGAGGAGTGGATGGAGCAGTGAGGAGCAGTCAGGGAGAAGGGGTGGTTGGATGGGAGGGCAGGAGGTCTGGGCAGTCAGGGAGCAGTGGGGGTTGGATGGGGCAGGAGTCCCGGGGAGGCCATCTGGCTGAGAAGCGGGGGGGTGGGAGGGCGGATAGGGGGCAGGGGCCAGGCTATGCCTGGGTGTTTGGGGAGGCACAGCCTCCCCTAAACGGCCCTCCATACAATTTTGGAAATCCGATGTGACCCTCAAGCCAAAAAGTTTGCCAGCCTCCTTAATCTGTTACTAAAACAATTGGTGACCTAGCCAAAAGCTTTGCAACTCCCTGATGAGTTTTTAGTTTAAATGCATCCAAGTTGTAATATTATTTTTATCTCCAATTTCTGCTCTTTTTATAAACTGGTCAAGTTAAACTCTTATTACTCTTTACCCGCTTTGGACAATATGAGATATTAATCTATGGTATAGACCAGGGGTCGGCAACCTGCGGCACGCATGCCAAACATAGCATGCGAGCCAATTTTGAGCGGCACGCAGCCGCCTGCAGCAGTCCTGGCTCTCAGCCCGCTCGCCCACCGCTCTCCCCTGCGGGGGCAAGAGGCAGAAGCTTGGTTCTGCGGCAACCCAACTTCCCTCTCCTCTGCTTCTTCCCCCAGAGTGGTGCTTTCCTGCTTTGTCCCCTCTCCTTCCCTGCGCCAATCAGCTGATGGCCCTAGTGACGAGGAGGGGGGAAGAGCAACAGCATGCAGGCAGTCCCCTAGAGGGGACAGAGAGAGGTAGGAACAGAGCCTTGGGGAAGTGGGTGGAACAGACATATCCCTTCCAGCCCTGGGGCTGGGAGCACCCCTGTGGGCTGAGCACCCCAGCCCTCTGCCCTAATCCCCCCCACATACTGTCTTCTGTCCTACGCCCCCCAGCCCTCTGCCCTGACCCCCCCCACACTCAGCATTCTGCCCTGCACCCACCCCAGCCCTCTGCCCTGACCCTTGAACCCCCACACACACCCAGTCTTCTGCCCTGACCCCCCACGCACTCAGCTTTCTGCCCTGCAGCCCCCATACCCCCCAGCCCTCTGCCCTGACCCTTGAACCCCCCCACACACTCAGCCTTCTGCCTTGCACACCCCCCAGCCCTCTGCCCTGACCCCCCCACTCAGCTTTCTGCCTTGCAGCCCCCATACTCCCCAGCCCTCTGCCCTGACCCTTGAACCCCTCACACACACAGCCTTCTGCCCTGAACCCAGCACACCCCAACACACACCCAGCCTTCTGCTCTGCATCCCCACAGCCGCATCCCTCTGCCCTGACCCCCCACACACTCACCTTCTGCCATGCACCCCCACACACACACCCAGCCCTCTGTCCTGATCCTTGATCCCCCACACACACCCAGCCTTCTGCCCTACACCCCCCACACACCCCAGCCCTCATCCCTGACCCCTGAAACCTCCCCACCCAGGTCTGGGGTCCCGGCGGTAGACCCTGCTCAGCCCGCTGCTGGCCTAGGTGAACAGAACCCCAGGCTGGCAGCGAGCTGAGCAGGCTGGCGGCGTAAGATCAGCATTTTAATTTAATTTTAAATGACACTTCTTAAACATTTTGAAAACCTTGTTTACTTTACATACAATAGTTTAGTTATATAATATAGATTTATAGAAAGAGACCTTACAAAAACGGTAAAATGTATTACCGGCACGTGAAACCTTAAATTAGAGTGAATAAATGAAGACTCGGCACACCACTTCTGAAAGGTTGCTGACCCCTGGTATAGACTGTAACACTATATGTGGCCAGCTAAGTTTCAGGATAATTGGTTTGTTTCTGGGGCAATTAGAGGTGGTGGGTTTTGTTTTTTTCATAAATCAGGCTAATAGTAGAAAAGTTAGCTTGAATTTTAACTATGGAGTGGCTAACCTTGCTCTATAGGTATGAAGTGCTATCATGGTCTCACTGGAAAACTCATCTGAAAACCTCTCGTCTTCCTTGCCCTTGCCCCTTCAGCCGGTATCTTACTATAAAAATCTCAGTTCATTCCAAGAGACAGTTTGTACATGAGCTAGGACATAATAAATTGGTTGCTTTTTCTCTATTCCCTTTAGATTGTTTATAATCTCCTGTCTCTGCGCTTCAATTCTCGGATCCGTGTGAAGACGTACACAGATGAGTTGACACCTGTTGATTCAGCAGTGTCAGTGCACCAGGCAGCAAACTGGTATGAAAGAGAGGTGAGCTCCAGTGTGCTTCCCAAGGGCTTTGTGCTTGGGAACAGGATCCATATGGGAGTTGGAGGAGGCAATATTTGAATGAAACCCTATTCCTCTGGGAACTGTGCAGGAGGGAATGGTGTTGCCCTTGGGAATGGGAGAAGAGGCATTTGACATTCTTCTGAGGGCTTTGAGCAAAGGTATAACAAGATCCAATGGCTGGAAGTTGAAGTTTGACAAATTCAGACTGGAAACAATTTTTTTTTTTTTTTAACAGTGAGGATCATTAACCATTGGAACAATTTAGAATCAGACACACAGGATTGGAAGGGATCTTGAGAGCTCATCAAGTCCAGCCCCCTGTGCTGGGGCAGGATCAAGTAAACCTAGAGCATGCCTGACAGGTGTTTGTCCAATGTGTTCTTAAATACCTCCATGGACCAAAATTCCACAACCTCCCTTGGTAACCTGTTCCAGTGCTTAACTTTCCTTATAGTTAGAAAGTTTTCCAAATAACTAACCTAAAATGTCCCTTGTTGCAGATTAAGCCAATTATTCCTTGTTCTCCCTTTAGTGGACGTGGAGAACAATTGATCACCATCCTCTTCTTGCCCTTAGCATATTTGAAGATTATCAAGTTCCCCTCTCAGTCTCCTTTTCTGAAGACTGCATCACATTGTTGACTCATTCAATTTGTGATCTACTATAACCCAGATCCTTTTCAGCAGTACTACCATCTAGCCAGTTATTCCCCACTTTGTAGTTGTGCATTTTATTTTTTCCTTCCCAAGTGAAGTCCTGTGCATTTCTTTATTTAATCTCATCTTGTTGAATTCAGACCAATTCTTAATTTTGTCAAGGTCATTTTGAATTCGAATCTTGTCCTCCAAAGTACTTCCAACCCCTCCTAGCTTGGTGTCATCTACAAATGTTACAAGCATACTCTTCACTCCACTATCAAGTCATTAATGAAAATATTGAATAGTATGGGACCTCATTAGCTGCATCCTCCCAGTTTGACAGCAAACCATTGATAACTATTCTTTGAGTACAGTCTTTCAGCCAGGTTGTGTACCCATCTCATAGTAAGTTCATCTAGGCCATATTTCCCTAGTTTGCTTATGAGAATGTCATGTGGGACTGTGTCATAACCTTCTTAAAATCAAGATACATTACATCTTCTTCCCACCTGCCAACGAAGGAAATTAGGTTGGTTTGGCATGTTCTTGACAAATCCATGCTGGCTATTCCTTATAACAGTGGTCCCCAACTTTTTTGTGACCAGTAGCACATTCATGTTTTCAGAAGAGCGTGGCAGGCACCAACAATTTTACAAGGCTTATTTTGTATTTGTACATTAAATAATACAAAAAAATATATTTAATGTTACATAATATGTGAATCCAGAGAGAAGCCGGAGAAAAGCCATGAGGACAGAGAACACTGGTACCCCCAGCCCTGGAGTACTCTGTCCCCAGCAGGCGCGGGGCCCAGATTCTCTTCTCTGCGGGGCACTTGGTGGGCCCCGCACCTGCCGGGGACCAAGAACACCAGCGCCTGCAGCCCCCGAGTTCTCTGTCCCCAGCAGGCGTGGGGCTGCGGCTTCTCTCCGGCTTAAGCTGCAGCCCTGCTCCTGCCAGGGACCGAGAACACCGGTACCTGCAGCCCCAGAGTTCTCTGTCCTTGGCAGGTGTGGGGCTGCAGCTTCTCTCCCCTACTGGGAACTAGGCAGGCCCCGCACCTGCTGGAAACAGAGAACACCGCGCCTGCAACCTGAGTTCCCTGTCCCCGGCAGGTCCCCTGCTGGGCACTAGACGGGCACACATAAATGCCCCGGCGGGTGCCATGGCGCCCAAGGGCACCACGTTGGGGACCACTGCCTTATAACGTTGTTATCCTCTAGGACAGTAGTTCTCAGCCTATTTACCATTGTGGGTCACGTATGCAGCCCATAATATGTTATGTGAACCACACTGAATACTACCTGTATGGCCCTGAGGATGTCACATGGGACTCAACTCTGTGCTGACTGGGCTACAGGTTGAGTAGTGAGGATGGTGGATATTCCAATGGTTGTTGACCTTCGGTGTTAAAAATTTGAATCTTATTTCCAGTCTGAATTTGTCTAACTGATAATTTTTAAATCAAGGTTGGATTTAGGTTTTTTTAAAGCTCAGATTCAAATGGAATTCTGTTGGGAAAGTTCTAAGACCTGTGTTATATAGACTTGGAAGGATTAGATTTTTGTCAGTAAATGTTGGAAATGTCGATTTTTTTGCCATACACACACAAACTGGTGGAAAAAAATATTTCCGATGATGATGATGATAGAAGTTGACAGGCAAAGTAAGAAAAATACTGCTTCTAAGCTACTGGTTGATTTTAGGATATTTACTTTATTTTGACACATGATGTTGACAGTTTGTATTTTACCAGAGTTAAAGCTTTAACTTTTTGAATCTGTGTCTATTGTCATTAAGTAATTGTCCCCCCTATAATTTCCCACAACAGTGAAAATTTAAATAGATTAAAAATTGGAAAAATGCTTCTTAAAGCCCATAATTTTGCACAACTGTGGAAATTTAAATTGGGGGGGGGGAATGCTTAAAATAAACATCTAAATTGCAAATAAATAACTGAATTCTGCCAAGCCTCCTTAAAACCCATAATTTTATACAGGAGGTCAGACTAGATGATCAGTGGTCCTTTCTGGCCTTTGAATCTATGAGCAGTGCCCCAGATCAACTGCCTAGCCACTACACTGTCCAGGCATCCAGCCTACACATTGTTGGTACAGTATATGCGAGGGGTCGCTTCTTTTTAGGATGAGAAAGAAAAAGGAGGCTGGGCAGGCCCCTTTGGAAAGGTTTTCTTAGTTGGGTTGGCCCCCTCTTAGATGAGGCGTGGAAGTTTTAAGCTTCTGAGGTACGCTGAGGGGCTTTTCTAGGATGGGGTGATGTGGCTTGTTTGGTTTCCTTTCTTTTAGGTTTGGGACATGTATGGAGTCTTCTTTGCCAACCACCCTGACCTGAGGCGAATCCTAACAGACTATGGGTTTGAGGGCCACCCATTCCGGAAGGACTTTCCACTCTCCGGATATGTAGAGGTATGAAGAATTCTGGTTCACTCTGCATTCAGAAACTCATCTGTGCTTCAGAGCTGGGACATGGCTGTTATGGAACTGTAAAATGTTTGCTTAATAATCATTTACATTTTCTTAGTGCCTTTCAGGCACTGTATACATTCCCCCTGGAATTTAGCCAACACACAGCACCCTGCATAATAGAGAAGTTTGGGGCCAGAGACTCAAGGCAAACCTTTCCTCTTACACAAGAGCAGCAAGAAGTTTTGCTTTCCAGACAAGGAAGACAGGACCATCTACTTTTAATGTGCCATCCAGAAGATTGAACTCATTCCCACTGAATTGCTGGAGACTTGGTTTAACTCCCTCAGAGGGTTTAATGATTGAGTTGATCATTGTGGAGGAGGTGTTTCAAATCCAATGGCAAGACTACAAAGCCATCACCTTTAGCTGTCTCAGCTTTCTTCACACGTCCCATTCCTCTAACTTAGATTTTTATCTAGATTAAAACACAAATTAAATGAGTTTGTTTGGTCTCCACCTAGTTCTAAGTGACTGCATCACAAAGCTTAGTATTTTTGCACAATTGAATCTGGAGACTAGAAGAAAAGGGACTGCGGGTCAGGATTAGGTGCATTAACTTTATTTTGAGAGCTGGAACAGAACTGCAATAGCAGAGGCTGCTGTAGAAAAGGGCAAAATGACATCTGCAGAGCGGAGGTTGGGAAATTAGGACTGGAATCCCTAGCAAGGGATCAGGCTTGATGTGTGTGACAGAGCTGGATGGTACACGCCTGCACATTGCCGGATTCTCCTTATGCCATGTGTTCTGAGCTCTCATGAGTGTTGAACTAAAAAATTGGAGTGAGCAGTCTGCAAGCCTATCATTTTTTGTATTTGGCTAACAGAAGAAGCTGTTCAGTGGCTGGGAACAAGCAATGGTGACCAGCTTGTTTTTGCCCTGTTGCAGGTCCGCTATGATGATGAGGTGAAACGGGTGGTGGCAGAGCCTGTGGAGCTGGCTCAGGAGTTCCGCAAATTTGATCTGAATAGTCCCTGGGAGACATTTCCTGCCTATCGCACAGCTCCAGAGACCCTGAAACTAGAAGCAGGAGAAAAGAAAGGAGATGCAAAATAGCAGCAGGACAGAGAGGATGCTGGGAACTTCCTGTGTGGCACTGACCTTCCTGTTCTATCTTAATATTTATATGAATAAAACCTGACATGAGACCCTTGTCTGTGAACTCATGAATGGAAAATGCAGTTTTCTAATTGGCTGAAAAGCACCTGAGGTTGTTTAAGCCTTTCATTAACTGTAAACTGTAAAATCATTAACAGGAAAAAAAAATCATAAACTAGGTGTGGGACTCCTATGAGGAAGAACTAGGGAGGAGATTAGAGCATAGAAAAGAAAAGGGGAGCAGATAATGCAGAACTCAAATGTCCTCTTTCTATTTAACTGGTGTGGCAAGAACTTAACCTGTTTACAGGGAAACATTTTAATTAAAAAACCAGAATGATACAAAATAAACAAGGCATACATTAAATGGATTGAAAACCGGCTAATTGACAGGTCTCAACATGCAATTACAAATTATCGAGCGGGTGGATTTCTAGTAGGGTCCCGCCAAGCTCAGTTCTCGGGCCTATGCTATTTAACATTTTTATCAATGACTTGGAAGAAAATATAAAATCATCACTGACAGAGTTTGCAGATGAGACAGATTGGGGGAAGTGAAGAGAACAGGTCACTGATAACAGAGTGATCTGGATCACTTGGTAAACTGGGCACAAGCAAACTATTATGTTTTAAAACTCATAATATTAATTTGAAGTTATACACCTTGGCTTATGTTCTTTGTTCCTTTCTTACAGGTTGGGGGACTCTATTCTGGGAAGCAGTGACTGAAAAATAATTCAATTCTTGAATGTGTAAGGAGAGGAATATTGAGTAGGAAGGCTTTATTAGATTATTTGGCACTGGGTGAACTGCTGCTGGAATACTCAGTCCAGTGTGACAATGATTAAAGGATTAGAAAACATGCCTTATAGTGACAGGCCTGGTCTACACTACGCGTTTAAATCGATTTAAAGAGCGTTAAATCGATTTAACGCTGTACCCGTCCACACTACAACGCCCTTTATATCGATATAAAGGGCTCTTTAAAT
>NC_133772.1:80464753-80523981 GCF_003597395.2 Chelonoidis abingdonii
GATAGCTACGGAAGAGCTACCCACAATGCAACGCTTCAGAAATCGACGTTAGCCTCGGACCATGGACGCACAACGCCGAATTACTGTGCCTAGTGTGGCTGCATGAAATCAAATTTATAATATCAGTTTTATAAAACCGATTTTAGCTAATTCGTTATTATCCCATAGTGTAGACGTGGCCACAGACTCGAGCTCAATCTGTTTAGCCTAAGGAAGAGAAGGTTAAAGGATAACTTAATTACAGTCTATAGGTACCTATGTGAGGAACAAAATACAATAACGGGCTCTTCAATTTAACATTTGAAAGTTGAAGCTTGACAAATTTAGACTGGAAACAAGGTGCAAATTTTTAACAGTGATGATAATTATCCATTGGAACAATTTCCAAAGGTTGTGGTGGATTCCCACCACTGGCAATTTTTAAATCAAGATTGGATGTTTTTCTAAAAGATACGCTCTAGTTCAAACAGGAATTACTTCAGGGAAGTTCTATGGTCTGAGTTATTCAGGAGGTCTGACTAGATGATCATAAACGTGACTGTCCCTTCTGGCCTCAGAATCTATGAAATAAAAGCCTGGAGGTAAAATATGTAGAGGGAGGATATGCTTTCTTCCCCACTCTGTGCTCACGAGCATTGGTTTTGTTTTGGCTTTCTTTAGGCTGCTGCAAATCCTTGTGTTTGGGACTTGACTTAGAGCTGCCTTTTCTAGTGAAGGACAGTTGTCTTCAGCATAGTCATGAAAAGTTATGACTTCTCTTGTGAGAGGGAAGCAGTAGTCAGAGCAGTCAACAGGCTTTCTAGGTTTTATACAATTCCCAGCTTCGCTTTGAGCCTATGCATCCCACCATCTGAGCTAATTAGGTAGAAAATATTCTTGTGGCCACAGCTAGAAACATAACATATAAAACACGTCCAGTGCTGTTGTATGGTGGGAATATAGAAAGCTGTGGGACAGCATGTATTGTGCTGTAAGTAGTAGTTTTCGGCAATTTATCCATTATTGCAGATAGCACTTCACAAAGCACGCTCCCTGCTGCAACTCCACAGAGTTGCTTGGAGCATAGTACCGTGAATAATAGTACATGTAACATTATCAAAAGGCTACTGTGATAAGCCAGAAAAATGAGGGGTGGTCAGTGAAACAGAAGGAAAATTTTTGCGTAAGTGGGAGTGGGGAGCTTGAGTGAAATGAATAAGAAGTGAAGGGTCCTGCCAAGCTAAGACATAATGCTAGAACTGCAAAAGGACGGTGGTAGAGTCCAAACAGCTATCCTAATAGAGTCAGAGCACAGCACTTGGCTTAAGGAAAAGCTCTTGACTCTCCAGAGTATTTACTGAGGAAACTAGTGTTATGACTGCAGCCAAATCCCTTCTGGTGAGAGAAAGCTGGGGGTTTATAACTGTGTAAAGCCATGCTTGTAGCTGCAGCCTACTCACTCATCCATACTATATGTGGCCTACAAGGCCTCACTTAGTGCTACTCAGACTAGAGGCTAAGGTGCTGGTGGAGCTGGAAGGGGAACTATGTAACAATAAGGGAGAAGAGTCATGACCTAATGCTGGTTGGACCAGTGAGAGATGGTTTTGCATTACCTTGAAATATTTCAAGTTCTGTGGGAAATGTACATTTTTTCTCCACTGGTGAGCATGAACCCAAAGTTGTCCAGGGCTCAAGTGTCTTCAAAGCCCTAGTAGACACTGGTAGATCCCACTGGAGGAACAGACCAACTTTCTTCACAACAACTAACTTTGAAATGCTTTGGGATCGCTACTGACCCTGACACATTCTAGCATGAATTAGCAGAGCAAGTCCCAGTGCAGTGATCTGGTCAACTCTAATTTACAGATGTGCAGAAGAGGAGCAGCCAGAGAACACTTTTAGCTTTACCTGAGCTTCTGTCTTGAAATCAACAAAGAAAAAATATAAACTATAACTAAATACCCTCCTGCAGCAGTGGTTCTCAAACCGATACATGGAGAATTTGCTGGTGCTCCACAGGGAACTACCTGGTCACATACTGCCAACTTCCCCCCTAGTGCTAAATTGCATTAAAATCACCTAAATATTTTCATAATATAATTTTGTATGCCAGCAACTGCTGTAGTTATTGCAAGCAGAAGATGTAATGGCAAAGAGAAGGTGTGCACAAGACAATCTCTACTACAATGTTCACTCTCCAAAAAAGGTTGAGAGATCCCATCATAGATTAAAGGGTTTAATGAGGAGTAATTGGAGCTGAAGCAAGTGAGGAAGAATAGCCTGACTTCAGAAATCCAAAACAGTTCCCTCAGGAGAGAGATTCTGAGCGTCCCAATTCCTAAGCCACTGGATTTTCTGTGGATCACAAATACCTTTTCCATTGAGTGGTATCTACCTTTGTAGCTAAATGTAACCACATTCATTCCCAGTGGCAGCCCTAGGGCCATGCATAAGGCCCTGTGCTACATGCTCAGACCCAAACCATCAGCCAGAGCATTAGCTCTGAGCCTCAGAACAAAAGTCTAACTGATTCTGATGGCAGCATCTACAGCAGAGTGGAATCCTCCATCTTCCTGCTAAGAAAGTTCTACTTCCTGTCTTCCTAATCTAGAGGAGAGAGGGTTTATTTTTTTTCCAGAGGCCACATAGCCTTAGCCTGAGTGGGACTGTAAATGAGGAAAGGGGCTGTCAGGGGTGCACAGGGGTAGAGACCTGGTAATAGCTGGGGAGGGATCTAGGTGGGATTTTGTATAAATAATACAAAACTGAAGGCTGGTTTTGTTTATTGTGATGCAGAAGTCAGTCACACAAGTGGGCAGTGAGTTAGCTGAAGGCTGATTGGCTTTTGTCTTTGTTGTCTGACAGATCATTGTACTAAACTTTCCCTCCATGAGTGTTTCTACTGGAAAGAAAGAATGACCTTTCCTTTGTCAGCCTGTATATCTTGGATGCTGTTGTCCTGCTGTGGAGCCTATACAGACTGCCAGCCCCATCGTGCTGTGACATTTCAAGATTGTTTTGAAAATTCCAAACTCAGTAAATGGAAAATTTAAAAGAAAGCCAAGGAGCTTAGGAGAAGCATGGGAGGGGTGGGGGAGGGAGGAGAGGGTTGGTATCCACACTCTACAGGGAAATTAGATTAAACTCCAGTTTGTCACATGTGTTTAAATGGAAAATCCCTTGGAATTAGAAATTTCCCATTAAAATAGTTAGGTGGAAAAATCAGAATTTGGAAAAGAGGCTTTAAGAATTCTGCCAAAAACCAAACAGCAAAGTCTTTTAAGTTTCCAGATTGCAATGGAAAATACCCTTTGGGAACAGAGAATTCAACAGGCCCTTCCCAGGACTGGAGTCAGAGAGAGGGAGGATCCATTCCAGCAGAGGCTGCTGTGATCAGAGAAAGAGAGGAGAGACGCCACAGTAAACAGTTCTCGCTTCACCCAAGACATTTATCTACAGAACCGGTGAGGACTCTTACCTGGCATGGCACTCCTGCTCCAGCTGCAACTCAGAGCCTGGCTGTGGACAGCACTGGTCCTCTGTGTGTTTGCTGGATCCTGGAAACAGACAGGTAGGAGGTGCACCTGCAAGGAAGGAGGCTGCTCTGCAAAACAAATGTTTGTGCAGTTCCACTGGTGCTGGGTTTTACCTAATTCCCCAAACAGGCCGGTGGGCTGCCTGTACTGACAAAAACAACTTTCTGTGATAGAAAGCAACTGAATTGTCCTCTATGCTGGACTCTGTCCTGACTGAGGGGAGAGGGATGGAAGAGTTTGTTTCCAGAGAAGTTAAGAGTGCTCTACTCCTGATATATACTACTTATTTGTCCCCCCAAATGCCTTTTATGCCCTTACGGTCTTTGTTGACACTACATCCTTCAAAATCAGAGGATCACCTGCTGAATTATTTCCTATGAAATACCCAGATGTCCCCTGGGTGAGAAACCCACTGCCTGTTAGTGTGAGGCAGACCACTTGGAGGCAGGAGGAGAGACTCCTTTGGCCCCTGCTGAAGAAAACTTTTCCAGGTGCCTTTACAAGGCTGTGAGAACAGCTTCTGTTGGGCCAATTATTTTCATACATTTCTTGTTATGTTTTGTTTATGTATGTTTTACTCTACCTTCTACACTGACACTGGAATATATTTTTTAAATATTAGTAAGAGTGGTTTGGGGGTTATTCTGTTCGTTCATTGAAACCCTGTTTGTTCACTGAAATCCCCACTGTAGAGATCTGTGCACTTAGCTGTGGTCAGAATAGGCAGAAGGTGAAATGGGAATCAGGTAATCACTAGGAGAAATCTAGAAAAGCAGCTCTCAGAGGATGCAGTATCTTTACCTGAGCCATAAGCCTTGCTGAAATGTGCATTGAGGAGATGGAAACAGCATCTTGAACCCCAGCTAACATTCTGAAAGCACATCTGGCTTTGATCAGGGAGTCTGCAGCTGTGTAGAGAAATGAACCTTCCCTGAGGCAGAAGGGAAAGCAGTATCCATCTCTGAACAGCTCGTACCATCCCCAAGGGGAGCTTTCCTCGAGAATGGAAAGTTGGAAGCTGGTTTTGGTAGCAACACCATACAACTAAAAGATTAAATCACATTTCTGTTTATTATGTGCACCTGCTAATTTTAACACTTGGGATCCCATAGAAAGATATACTGAGTACGTATGGCTAGTTTACCCAACATCAGCTCTGTCTTCTCCCTCCTCACATGAGGACCAGAAGATTCCCTCCCTCCCTCACCCCAAAAAGGGAGCCAGCCTTCCATTCCCTCTTCCCCTGCTGCCAGCACCGCTTTTCTGCACAGAGAAATTCTGTGTTCCATGCTAGTTGTCTTCCAATTCTGGCCCACCCAACATGACCCTGCTTCCTCCTCCCTGGCCTGAAGGAGTCTGGAACTGGTAGAAGGGGAGCTAGTATCCATTAGCACACAGTCCAAGAGAAGAGGGAGGGTAGTGCCTCAGAATCCTAGGTTAGTGCTACCTTTCAGTGGTCAGAAACTCTCCCTCCCTGATGCAGTGTTCACCTCCCTTAGCTTAAATCCCCTTGAAATGAGCGAAGGCCCCAGGTGACATCCACCCAGGAATTAGCTGGTGTCCTAATGGTTAATCATTTTCCTGCACAATATGAATTCCTGGAAGCTGATGCTACAAAACAGTCACTGAAGGAGATCAGTTCAGAATCCTTCTCAGACCAAATGGGACAGATACAAATCCCAGCACGGAGGGTTTTCCCACAGGCTTACCAAAGCAGATACTTTTGCTCCCTAACATCCCAGCTCCAGAATGATACTGGCTGGGAGTAAGGGGTCAATGTCCTGAAACCCTCCCTTCACTTTCTTGAACTTGCTCTATCTCCCTGATAAAACCCCAATTCTGCTCCCCCAAATCCAATGGTTAGACTCTTTGGCACTTAAGGTACACCTACAAAGCAGCTGGGAGGTGTGATTCCCAGGGTGGTTAGACATACACATTAGCTTTGTTCAAGCTAGTGTCTAAAACTAGCAGTGTGGCTCTGGCAGTATCAGGGATGGCTAGCCTGAGCTGCTGTAGCCACACTGCTATTTTTAAGCACTAGCTCGGAGAACTATCAGCTGTATGTCTACACATGCTGAGAATTACACCTCTCAGCTGCTGTATATTTATACCCTTAGATACCAGAGGCATAGGCACCTCAGCAATATCAAAGATAGATAGACAGACATGATTAGTGAGAGACAATAGGGAGGATGTGCTAAGCTGTTGCTCTCTGAAGCTCTGTGGCCGTTTAATGTTTTCCAGATGGGCAACTTCACACGGAGGACCATGCTGATGTGAATGTGTTTCATAACAAGCTGGAGGATGCCAACGTCATGCTAGAGGTTATTTGGGTTATGTTGTGGGGCCCGTGGGAAAGGATGAGTGTGTGTGAGATCCTGTGAGGACTAGGGGTGGGGGATCTTGCCCAATCTACCTTTAAACACTCAAATGTTCCGCTAGTTCTCATTGTTTTTCTATTTCAGGAGACTCTAGAAGATGCCTTAGTAAACATCTCAGCAAAGTCACTGCCATTGAATGAGACCAGTGAGTAGGGTGACCAGATGTCCCGTTTTTTGGCTCTTGTTCTTATATAGGCTCCTATTACTCCCCCCACCCCCATCCCGATTTTTCACACTTGCAGTCTGGTCACCCCACAAGTGAGGTCTAACTAGTCCAGCATCCCGTCTCTGTTGGTAGCCAGCACCAAATGCTTCAGAGGAAACCCCACAATGGATAATTATGTAATAACTTTCCTTAAGCCCTGTCAGTTGGTGGTTGGCTTATACTCTGAGGAAGGAAGGTTTAATTATGGCACTTTTAGAGGGGTGAGCAGGGGAGTAATAAGTGAATGGGACAGGCCATACTGCAGTAGGAATGCTTTTTCAAATGAACTGAGAGAAAGCAAATAGGAAGGAGCCCACTGAGCAAGGACAGAAGGTAGCCAGCTTGGTGCTGGGGTTAAGGGGTAGACTTACCTGGCTTCCTGGTCAGCACAGTCCTTGAACTTCCTGATGGGACAATAGGGGATACCCCATGTTGCTGAAGCAAGTGTTGGACCCAGGATATTACAGAGACAAGCGGGGGTGAGATAACACCTTTTAATACACACACAGCTCTTCTTCAGGCTCCTCTCCCCAGCAGAAGTTGGCTCAATAAAAGATGTTACCTCACCCTCCTTGTCTCTCTAATAAGGTGTACACAAAAGCAAAGCCTCCAGTCATCACAACATGTCCCATACGGTAGCACCTTTGGGCTGATGGTGGACAGATGGATAAAATCACTGCGCACTTTGGACGGAGGCCGGGTGGAGTCTGTGCCGGGGCAGCATGCAGGGAGAGTAACGGCTCACAGAGCTGCTGTGAGCAGAACCATATTTCCAGCGATGATTGTCCCAAAGGGCGGTCACCAACCTTGGGGCTGGCCTGCTCTGGGCAACACTGTAGTGAAGTGCAGACTTTCCACCAGGAGTCGGGGTACAGGGCAGCGAGGATCCAGCAGCGAGGACACAGCTTGGATCAGAGCTCTTCGCCCTGTGCTGCCTGTTCCAGAGAGGACAGGCTGAGTGTGTAAGGAGAAATCATGGGGATGGGGCCATGCAGCTCCCAGAGCCCCTGCCCCCACCCTGTGTGTGGGTCATGCAGCTCCCCCACATACTGCCCTCCCCCGTGTGCAGGGCTGGGCTCCCTCCCACAGAGACAACACCTCCCCTGCTAGAATTGTTCTGTCTCTGACTTTAGCATCCATTGCTCCTCCTTCCTCATGACAGGGTTGAACCCCCCCCCCCACCCCATCCCTCGGGGAAGTCGTCCGGGAGCGGGGAGCCAGGGGGATGCACCAGAGGAAGGCATCCTGTTGTGGGCAGGGTGATGGGGGCAGGAATTCTGGCCTTTCCCGGCGGGACAGCCTGCGGGTGGAGCTGCAAGGTAGGCAGAGGCCTCGACTCTGTCCCCTGCCCAAAGCAGCATGTTCTGGTGTCACTTTTCCCCCAGTCACAGGGACAGAGCTGGTCCCGCTCCCTCCCAGGGCAGGGAAGGGCCACAGACCAGCGTGATGCACCCTGCCCTGCTGTTCTCCCTAGGATGAGGGAAAGGCAGGGAGATCTGAACTCCACCTCTGCCCAGGGAGAGAGGACACAGCTACAATATAAAGAACATCCAGGAGTTAACAGCTGTGCCTGCTGCGCAGGACATAGGAGAAAGCAGCAGATGCTGCTTGGCTTCCCCGAAGCTAAGGGGAAAGGCCAGATACAAAGTGGAGGAGATACAAGGTGGAGAGGAGGAGGATACATGGAACAGAGAAACTGGAAGCTTAAGGAGAGGCATCCATCTCCCACCCCCAAATGTAGGGATTGCATTGACAAATGAAACTCTGAGTTTAGAACAGAAGCTCATTAGCAGCGGACAAATTTAGTAGCTACAAAACTCATTAAAGCATTAGTCACAGTTGCGTTTTTTTCCCCCTCTTGCTCCCCTATATGAAAAAACCTGTCTGCGTCGCTGACGAACACAGAAGTGCCATGCAAGAGACAGAAACAGGGAACGTCAGGGAGCAAGTTAGAGAAGGAAGGAGGGGAGCTGGCCCTCGGAGGGAAGAGGAGGTGCTGCCCAAAGACGTCAGATAGGGCTAAAGCATTGCCAGCCCTTGTGATACTACCCCAACTCAGGATTTTAGGGGCTGGTTTTAAGCTGCTTAGGCTCTTAGCAATAACTTCTCTGTGATTCCCCTTCTCCCCCCATAATAAAATTAGCCACCCTTTTTCCTTATTTTGAATGGTTTGGAAGCCAGGCTTCCATTGGCTAATATGTTCAGGCAGGCTGCTCTGAGGAGGAAATGAAGTGAGGGATGAAGAAGAGGGATAAAGAGGATAATGTAGAAGCCCAGAAGGGAGATCAAGAAGAAGTCTAACATATACAGGCTGCACAGAGATGTTGTTGGGTGCAGGGGAATGTGGGAAGGGGAGGCAAGAGAAGAGCACCATAGGAGGCAGGGAAACTACGGGATTAGAAAGCAGGGCTGGCTCCAGCTTTTTTGCCGCCCCAAGTGGCGAAGGGAAAAAAAAAAAAAGATAAACCCAATTGAGCTGCTGCCAAAGTGCCGCCGAAGAGGAAGAGAGAGAGTGAAGGACCTGCCACCGAAGACCCGGACGTGCCGCCCCATCAACAGAAGGACTGCTGCCCCTTTCTATTGGCTGCCCCAGGCACCTGCTTCCTTCAGTGATGCCTGGAGCCGGTCCTGTTAGAAAGGAAGAATAGGGCAGATGAGAAGAACTGGGTGGGGAAGTCAAGGATAGGGTGGGAGGCAGACATGCAGGAGCCTGAAAACAAAATCTCATTTGTTTGTTCAAATGTACATGGTTTTACCTTTAGCAATCGTATTTGCATATTGTATTGCATACCCTACACATCCCCCTACCCTGACTTCATTTGTACAATCCTGGATTTGTTAGGGGTGACAGATCTCTTCATAATCTCTGCAGGGGACCCACAGCTACAGGACAGTGGTTGGCCCTAGACTTCCTGCTCTCATACTGCCCTTCTCTTTCAGTTGCTCTGGGAAGGACTGGAGATTGAGGCTAACGAGACAATCAGGCTGCAGGATGAGGAACTGGCCTCTCTGCGCTCAGCAAAGCGATTTCTCCAGATCTTCCAGCACCAGGTTCCCAAGACATCAGAAGGGATCAAGGAGCAGCTGAAACATCTTTCACAGGCAGATGCCCCTCTGAGTCCAGTAGAATTCGATCAGCTTCTCTTCACCAGCGTTTACTGCGCATATCAGATTCGCTCCATTCAGGGCCTGGACAAAAATCTCTGGATCAGTTTCTTTTCTCAACTAGTTGATGAAATCCTCCATGATCTCTGCAAGGGATTCTGCCCTGCAAATTTCACTCTCCTGGCTTCCTGGCCCTGGAAGGAGAAGCCTTTTTATTTAACCTCACTGAAAAAGTCATATCATTCCAACCTGGCCATGATGAAGAGAGGCACTGAGTAAGGAGACTGACATGATGAGATTCAATTGCATTCTTGTTATTCTGAATGCTGCCAGTTATCCCAGATTATGCTGGTTACTGTGCAAAAGTGCCACCATTCTTCCTCTTTTGCTTTCTGTATTATACTGGCAACATTCCAGGCATTTATCCAACCAGCTACTGTCCCATCTTTAAATGTGAAACAAGGCCTGGGATGTCTCCCTAGGATCTCCATAGAAAACACACTTCTGAGATGCACTTCTGCCTTGATCACTGATGGCCATTAGAGATGTCACAGCACTTTTTCCAGATATTAGCCTGTAATGGCTGAATTCCATCTCAGGTAATTCCATTTTGCCTCCCTAAATTCCCAGTTGGATACAGTATTTTCCCCTTACTACAGTAACTCACTGTACAGCATAGCTATGCTGTTCATACAGTTGCTGTGTTCCACTTTACAGGTGGCTACACTCTGTGGTGATTCATATTAAGTTCTGACTCATTTTATCTGTCATCCCATACCAGGTGCCTGGAACAGTTTCCCAAGTAATATGCACCCATTTCCTTCGAAAAACTCCTGCAAATGTACTGAATTCCATGAACCCTTCTGGTATAGATATCATTCCCCACTTTGTATTAGTACAGAATGGGTATTTGCTTGTCTCTCATCTATTAAACTTTTGAGGGCAGGGATCCAGTTATTTGTTCAGCAGATTTTACCTCTTCTAGAGAGTCTTCTTCTACATCTGTGGTACTTTACAAATGAAGTAATTGGAACAGTACTGTATATGTGCAATCATGATTTTTATAATCAGGAATTTAATCAATGTAGAGCTCAATGATGCTTCTTTGTCATACTCCCTGCAGCATGGTATTAGCGACATAAATTCAGTTAGTCCAGGTGAGTTTTATTTGGTATTGGTTTCTTCGTTTGTGCTGGCCCTCCCATTTACACTGTAGATGCACTAATCCTGAGCCTCTACAGCCTGCGCTTTGATGGTTAGGGTCATACTCCCCACACAGTTTTACTAGACTCACAACTTCCACAGAGGAGCCACTTTCAGAAATGCATGCAGAAAATGACATTCCCAACAGCAACAATTAACTTTGAACCTAGTTTATATTTTTCTCTCTCATTATCTGACAGATGGAGATGAGAAGCAGTAACCCAATAATGCCAGGCCCAGAAGCAAGATGTAGGTTTTGGGGCATGGAGAATGATTTTAAAGGTCAGAGTTAACAATTTTACAGGAGAACAGGGAGTTTGCAAGTCATAGATCTTGCAAAGAGTGTAGAAATTGGGACCAGTGTCTTATTTGCATTCCAACTCCTGGAAACTGGAAATAAAATATAAATACTGCCTCATGCTATAATCCTACACTTCTTTGTAGACCCCTAATCCCAAACCTTCACCCATTTATGCAAGTCACTTAGTCTTGTAGGGGTAAGATTTCCATGGAGGTCTTGCAAATGAATATAGATTGAGGTAGAGAAATTGAAATGAACATAAGGCTGGGTTTGGGTTTCACAAGAGGGTGAAAGATTTGAGACTACAATATTGCTAAGGTTTAAGTAAGGACCCTAGGTGAGGTGCAGCTTTCTTGGTTGAGACTATGGCATTTGATATGAGGACCTCAGATAAGGAGGTACTGTCTGGGATTAGAGTTTTCATGGGTGGTTAGGTTAGAGGCTTTGTCTTCTTTTGAACAAAGGCTGTGAATGAAGCCAAGCTGATGGCAAGTTTCAGCCAAAGTTTAGGCTGAGACCTATAAAACCTTATTGAATTTGGGATCCAAGCCAACATTTGAACACAGATCTCACACAAGACATTAATCCCATAGCTCTGAGAAGCCCCCTAATATCCATTGCTCCACTGAACTCTTGGGTTCCCACCACCTCTCATACTAATGTGCTGCCACTGCCCCCAATCCTCTGCAATCTTAGTGCCACCCACACTGGTCCCTCTATAACAGGAGTGGGGCTCACTGGGACACAGTGTGGAGCAAAGGCAAGGACTATGAGAGCATGGACATTGAAATCACCTCTTATACCTTAGAAGTATGGTGGTGGCTTCCCCCTAAGGCAGGGTTAGGTAGAGCAACAAGGAAACAAAATGTTGTGTTATGAAGTCTAGTCACACTATAACGTTAAGAGTGCCCATTTCTTGGCAATGGTAGAGTTCAATACAGGCAGTATCGGCATACACATTCAGACCACTGCCATCCCCAAATGTTCAAAAATCATGAGCCAGGCACCCACAAAATCAAAAGATTTTAAAAAATAATACACATTTTGAGTTATTTTTATTTGCCTTCTTGTTTAGGAGCCTTTAGGGTATGCTTGATTCATGTTTTCAAACTTTTCTCCATAACCACAAGAGCTAGAAACTTAGTGGGGAGTTTTGTTATGAAAGCTGGGATTCACAGACAGACAGACACAATCTGTGTATTTCAGCAGCTGAGACTTTAAGCAAAACATCAGACACTGTATCATGGGATTTGCAATAAAATCATAAGAGTTGGCAACACTGGATACCTCCTCCCACAATTCCCTGACCTCCCACAAAATACATACACTCTGGCACAGTGACATACAATCTAACTCTGCTTAACAGTCTTCACAACACAAACACATGCAATAGTTCACACAATATCAGAGCCTCTCTCCTGCCCAGAATCAGTGTCGCAGGCAGTTCTATACACACAAGTCCAGCATCTAAACAAAAAATGTATGTTTCCGCAAACCCTGCACATTTTATTTTTTTACTTTTATTAAATTCATTTCAATTACATTTTCTCTCCCCCAGGCCTCCCTTGGATGTGCAAGAAATGTCACCAGATGCTGTGCCTTCTGGTGGGACTGTCTTCAGTAGGTCTCCCAGCATTTCTGCAGTGGCTCCCTGAATCACAACAGCTCATTTCACTGCCCCTGCCACCAAACTACCTCATGCTTTATGCTTAAATTGGACGGTAACACTGGACACACACTACCCCCTGCAAAGATCATTCTACAGATAAAAGACAGAAACAGAAATGGCCCTGCAGTCAGGACATGAGCGTGCAGCATAAGGAAAGCACTGGACACACATTAGCATGCTCTTTAACATTGTCACGTAGAGGGTGACATCCAACCAGGACCTGCACCCAAGTCCACTGTATCTTGGCTTCTCTTACATTCCTTTCACACCTGCATTTAGATTTTTGACCTCATGGGGGAACTGGGACTTGGGGGTGGCTTTGGCTGAGCCTCCGGATAGATGAGGAACCCTGTGAAGGTGATGTACTTGCCATGGTTGCTGTAGGCACCGTAGCCATCATGCTGGTGGCTGTAGAGCCAGACAGTGTCTCCATAGTGCAGAGGTAACATAATGCTCTGGCTCTGCATCTCCCGCCTCTTGGAATGGTTGTCATCATAGATCATGGCCTGAACCTCATTGTGGTTTTTCATAAGTTTCACTGACATGGTCTTAAAAGGCATTTTGCCAATGGTGAAGGAGAAGTAATATGCGCCTGGCACACGGCACAAGAAGATGCCACTTGAGGAATTGAAATCCCTTCCAATGTTCACAAACTCTATGTCAAATGTGATTGGCTCATGCTGGGTTTGCTTCTCATCTGTTCCCAGGAGGCTTTGTGAGCGAGCAACAGAAAATGCAGAGCGAGGATCTCGTTCTCTGGCAGGCTGATCAGACAACATGTGTCCCTCTGAGGCTTCATTCTGCTCTCCTGAAAGCTGATGTATAGTTGGATGGGGCAGCCCTGCAGCTTCCCCCAGCTCCTGAGAGACTACACCATTTTGGAAGTAGGCAGAAGTATCTGGATAGATAAGATACCCATTGAAAGTTGTGTATGGGGCAGCATTGCTGTAGAGGGCATACTTAGGGTCCCCATGTAAACGCAGCCAGACTGTATCTCCATAGTCCAGCTGCAGCATGGCACTTTGGCTAGCCACCTTCCGCTCCTTACGGTGATGCTCATCATACGCAATCACTTGCACCTCATTCTTGTTTCTCATCAGCATGACAGACAAGTTTTTCTTGGGGTATTTCCCAACTGTGAAGGAGAAGTAATAGGCCCCAGGGATCCGACACCTGAACAACCCAGCCTTGGGATCAAAGTCACTGCCTATGTTCACATAGACCTTGTCAAAGGTGATGACCATCTCAACGCTCCCTTCCATGCTGCTGGTTCTAGCCACAGAGAAAGCAGAGCGGAACTCAGTCCCAGGATCAGTGGGGTAGCCATACACAAGGGTACAGGCCACGTGGCAGAGGAAGCTAAACAGGAGCTTAGCTTTCAGGGCCATCATCATATCTGAAAAGAAAAAGGGAACACATTTTAGCGTAAGTATTTTCAACTTATACACTAAGTGAAACCCAGAACTGTACCTTGTTACCACACTCCAGGGCCTGTGTCAGGCTTTGATGAGTCCTGAGTCCCATCTCTGATCAGTGTGAGTGAAGACAGATGCTCTAACTAAGACCTGGGACCATGACTCAATTCAGATCCCAGGGCTGTCTGCAGGTGGAGGAGCTTCTAGTCCTGTGCTCAGAGGCCTAAAAATCCCTTTGCTTTGAGAGCTTGGCAGCCTTCAGGGGTAACTACATGGAGCCCTGCAGCTACCGGTGCACAGAAATCTCAACCCTCATCAGGATTCTGGGAGGTATCCTTCTGGAAACACTTTTATTTACAGGATTGAGATTCTATGACTAGGAAGCAACATTATCCAACATAAGCCTTGTACTATGCTAAAAATGCAGGTGAGGAACATATGGTCTAGAGATTACCATGCAGATGTCACTGTGCAAGATTAGCCTAAGGGCCTGATACAGCACTGGTTTCTTCAAAGGGTGTGGGAACTGTAAGCCAGGGAAGTTGGTGGACACTGTTAATTAGACATCCTACTTATATCTACACTGCACAAGGTTCAAACTCAGCCCTAACTCCCATTCTCTACACACAAATTGCACTAACCCATGGCTTAGACCTAAAGTCCTAGGACCCCATGGGGTGGAGGGTCTGACCCTGATTCATGCCAGGACCCAGGGTTCAAACCCTATTGCTTTGCAGTGTAGACACAGCCACCAGGGGCGGCTCCAGGTCCCAGCACGCCAAGCCTAGAGCTGCCCCTGACAGCCTCACTGGATTCATGCACTAGGAGTCCACCAAAAGTATCTTACAATCCCACAGGCCAATTTTCTTTGTCCTCTAGACCAGTGGCCTTCAAACATTTTTTATCGCAGTTAAAAAAAAACACACAAAAAATGCTTCTCCTGCCGTGCACTCGCAAGGATCCTCTTGCACACCCAACTTTGGAGACCACAGCTCTAGACAGTCAAGCTTAGCAGACAGTCAAGTTTTCCCACACTGCATCAAGAACATAGGGTTATAGCAGCCACACTTTGGGAGGGCACTAGAAAGTCTGGGATATGGATGATTGGACTCAGGCCCATATAATGCACTGTAGACACTGGAGCCCTAAGCTGGGACCCAGGGTTTAACAATTCCTAACCTGGGGTTACAAATAAATATAGATGCTCAAATCCTATGTTAACAAACCCAGAGTCTGCTAACTTGAGTTCTACTAACCCTGGGCTTACATTGCAGTCTACATATACCCTTAATGTTGTTTACACTGCAGTACCACCTGAGTGCTCTACAGACATAGAAGAAAAGACACTCCCTTCCCTGAAGAGCTCACAAATTAACAAAGGGAGGTGAAAGAAAGACCATGTACTGCAGAATGCTTAAACTGATGATAGGCCAGGGTTAAATGGCTTTATTAAAATAGATATATTCATTTATCTTGTATCAATTTGTTATATATAAAAATTATCCCAAGCAGCCCCCCAGATTTGCCATTGGTTGATTATTTCTTGTAAGCATCATGGTAGAAGTTAGTTTCAAGTGAGAGATTTGAATGTAGTAGCTGTGGGAACCAGTTCAGGAGAGGCAGAGCCCACAGCTCCTACTCCAGCCTGAGACCAAATGTTTACATTGCAAATTTATAGCTCCCTAGCCTGAGCCTTGTGAGCCTGAGTCAGCTGACACAGGCCAGCTGGGGGTGTGTTATTGCAGTGTAGACATACATAACCTGTGTATAAGGGTGACTGCACTGAGTACCATGACGACTGTGGCATCCATACTTGTATTTGGAATGGGAATGAAAGAAACGCTGAATCCTTTTCTGTCCATTAACCAGCATGGTTCTAACGTGCTGTCTGTACTCCACAGCTGACTCAGTTCATTTGGGAGTCAGAGGATCGGCCAGTGACAGCCCCTCTGGCAAAAGACACACAAAGGGACTTTATCAGTTTAATAAACTCTTCAGTGAATTCTGACCTTATGTTGCCTCAAACAACTGCCCAATTTCAATTCCAAAGCAGATTTCTCTGTAAAAAGGTAACTTTGGACACGAGGGGAAAGGGTTTCAGAGCCCAGGCTCCAGCCCAAGCCCAGGCTCCAGCCCACTGCAATTTTATAGCCCCTCAAACCAAGCCCCAACAGCCCAAGTCAGCTGACCCAGGCTAGTGACAGGTGTTTTATCACAGTGTGGACATAACCAGCTGCAGCAGAGTTTCTGATTTCACTTTATCAGCTCTTCCCAATAACTCACTAGTAAATTATTTAAATAAAGTAGTTAATTATGCTGTGTTTCCAACAGCATGTGTTATTTCTGTGACAACTCCCACTCACCACTCTCAGGATTATTTAGGTTATTTTTCTATTTAAAATCATTTAGAAAGTGTCTGAGGGGCACTGATACCAAAATACTAATGGCCAATTCAGCTGGAACACACTTCACCATATCACCATGACACAATCAGAAAGTCCTCAGCCAGCTACAATGCCACACTAAACAGAACCATACTGCATCCTTTCTTGAACTAGGATGCTGTCGTTGCAAGATTCTCAACTAGGAACAACTAGAATGCCCATCCACTATTCCAATAGGTCTTCTGGTGTTTGTTAAATTTAAACCCACATTGGCATCTCTTTCAGTATAACTGAACTTTTCCAGCAAATTGCCAGGGCAGCAATAGTTTCAGCGTGTGAAGCTAGTGATAGGCACTGCAGTCACTTCATCATATAGGCTCTGAAACTAAGGAGTGAAGTGAGAGATCCAGAATAGGACTAGAACTGAAATCTCCAGAATAGACCACACAAGCTCTAGCTCCAGGGCCACACAGCCTATCTGCTGCAGTACTAATTTCTAATTTTAAAAACATCATAGTAGAGGCTTAATGTATACCCCATGTAAAAAAAAGGACAGTAAGAGGATCAAAAATGCCACCTTGGCTAAACAACAGAGTAAAAGAGGTGATTAGAAACAAAAAGACATCTTTTAAAAATTAACAAGAGTACTTGTGGCACCTTAAAGGCTAACAAATTTATTTCAGCACGAGCTTTCGTGAGCTACAGCTCACTTCTTCAGATGCACAGAATGGAACACACAGACAGGAGATATTTATACATACAGAGAACATGAAAAGATGGAAGTATGCATACCAACAGGAAGAGTCTAATCATATTGACGAATTAGCTAGTGTTCGCGAGGGGAATACGTTTTGAAGTGATATATTAGCTGACCATGAGAGGTGTGGAGGGAGATTCAATAGGATAGATTCAATTAGTGGTAATAGACCCAGCCACTCCAGTCTCCGTTAAAGGCCTGAGTTAATTGTAGTTAAATCAAATTAAAAGTTGAGTTCAGCAGTCTCTCTTTTGCAGTCTGTTTTTTTAAGTTTTTTTGTTGCAAAACTGCCACCTTCAGTCTGTCACTAGTGGTAGAGAGGTGAAGTGTCTCACCATGGTTTTTGAATGTTTGATTCCTGATGTCAGATTGTGTCCATTTATTTTTGCGAAGAGACTGTCTGGTTTTGGCCAATGTACATGCAGAGGGCATTGCTGGCACATGATAAATATATCACGTGGTAGATGTGCAGGTGAAGGCCGAACCTGATGGCGTGACTGATGTGATTAGGGTCTTAGATGGTGTCACTGATCGATATGTGGACGAGCTGGCATCGGGTTTGTTGCAAGGATAGGTTCTGGTAGTGTTTATGTTGTATGGTGTGCGGCTGCTGGTGAGTATTTTGTTTCAGGCTGGGAGGTTGTCTATAAGCGAGGACTGGCCTGTCTCCCAGGATCTGTGAGGAGAGTTCTTTTATTTTCTTTGTTGGGCCTGTCCTGTAGTGGTGGCTTGGGTACTCTTCTGGTACTCTTCTGGCCTGTCAATCTGTTTTTTTACTTCAGCAGGTGGTGTATTGTAGTTTTAAGAATGCTGATAGAGACTTGTGGTGGTGTTACTCTCTGTCTCGAACACCACTATGCCATCAGCCTACAGCCCCCAACTAAAACCCCTCAGCGCATCATCAAAGAATCTACACCTATCTTAAAGATCATCCCTCACTCTCAATGATCTACGGAGGGTGAATCTCTGCAACAACAGGGAATTGGTGGGAGGGAGAAGACAAAGGAGAGAGAGAGATATTCTTTTCTGTTTCCTGTTTTGGTTGTCATCTTTTGAGAGAGGAGAATGCTTCTTGGTATTGCGAGTGTAAAGAGGTTGCTCAGTAACTCTCAGGTTAGCCAAGGGAAATTCTGGGTGGGAGAGAGAGGGGGAAGGGAGGTGGTTATTTCCCTTTGTGGTAAGACTCAGGGGTCTGAGTCTTGGGGTTCCAGGAAGGGTTTGGAGACCATAGGAGCCAAAACCCTGGAATTTTTGGCTGGTGGCAGCGAGATCAAATCTAGGTGGTAATTAGCTTAGGGAGGTTCATGCAGCTCCAGGTCTATGAATGCTTAAGGGTTCAATGGAGTAGGAAAGCTATGAAGGAGCATGTGGGCATGGACTCCTCTTCCTAGACTCTCTCTCCCAGCCAGTGTGAGAGCTGCATGGCAGTATGAATCAAGCCTTGCCAAAGTAGCCATCACTAAACAAGGAACTGAGTGATAGGCCACAGGGAAGGTCACTCTGGGGAGTAGAATCAGATGGGAGAGGCTTGTCTAGAACATGACCTTCTGATAAATAAATTAGGGAAATACAACTAGAAGGAGCTATTAAGGAAGATGCATAACTTGGCTGAGGTAGTTCCCAGTGGTTACATTCCCAGAGAGTTAATTATCAGTGGCTCCAATAAGCTGGAAGAGGTATATTGAGTGGGGTCCAGCAAAGATCAGTTCTGTGTTCATAGATTATAGGTTCTAGGACTGAAAGGGACCTCGAGAGTCATCGGTCAGGTCCCTGCCCTCATGGCAGGACCATATACTGTCTAGACCATCCCTGATAGACATTTTACTCACTACTCTTAATATCTCCGAGATGAAGATCCCATAATCCCTAGCAGTTTATTCCAGTGTTTACCACCCTGGACAGTTAGGAACTTTTTCCTAATGTCAACCTAACCTCCCTTGCTGCAGTTTAAGCCCATTGCTTGTTGTTCTATCCTTAGAGCTAAGATGAACAAGTTTCTCCTCTCCTTATGACACCCTTTTAAGATACCTGAAAACTGCTATCATTCCCTCTGAGTCTTCTCTTTCCACACTAAAACACAATTCTTTCAGCCTTCCTTCATAGGTCCAATCTTGTTCAATATCTTCATCAATGATTTAGATAATGGCATAGAAGTAACACATATAAGATTGCAGATGATTACCAAGCTGGGAGGACTGCAGGTGTTTTGGAGGATAGAATTAAACTTTAAAAGGATCTGGGACAGCTGGAGAAATGGTGTGAGTAAATAGGATGAAATTCAATAGGGCAAATACAAAGTACTCCACTTAGGAAGGAACAATCAGTTGCACATTACAAAATGGGAAAGACTGCACAGAAAGGAGTACTGCAGAAAGGGATCTGAGGGCATAGTTCCTCAAGCTAAAATATAGTCAACAGTGTAACACCATTGCCAAAAAAGCAAACATCATTTTGGGATGTTTTAGCAGAAGTTTTGTAAGCAAGACATTGAGGTATTTCCGCTCTACTCCACGCTGATTAGGCTTCAACTGGGAGATATTGTGTCCAGTTCTGGATGCACATTTCAGGAAAGGTGTGGAACAAACTGGAGAAATTCCAGAGACAAGCAACAAAAAATATAAGTCTAGAAACATGACCTGTTAGGGAAGATTGAAAAAAATTGGTTTTATTTGTCGAAGAAGAGAAGACTGACTGGGGACATGATAACAGTTTTCGAGTACATAAAGGTTATTATAAGGAGGAAAGAGAAAATTGTTCTTTAAACTTGAGGTAGGACAAGAAGCATGAGCTTAAATTGCAGCAAGGGCTGGACATTAGAAAACTTCCTAACTGTCAGGGGTGGTTAAGCACTGGAATAAATTGCCTAGGAGTTGTGGAATCTCCATCATTGGGATTTTTAAGAGCAGGTTAGACAAACACCTGTCAGGGGGGTCTAGATAATATTAGTTCTGCATGAGCGGCAGGGGACTGGACTAGATGACCTTGAGGTCACTTTTAGCCCTACGATTCTATGGAGGCAGCATTTTGAAGGTGTTGGGAATAGTAAGGAAGTGCAGGAGATGAAAGGAATTAACTGGGATGGCTGCAGTGACTGAGACCCAGGCAAGATGAACAGTAGGGCTCCAGCTGAAAGGAAGCCAGGGAGAAGGCCAAGAGGAGGCAAGCCTAGAGAGCGTTACAAGAGAAAGAGTGAAGCAGAAATGTTAGAGGCTTGAAGCAGCTGGCCACTCCATTGTTTAGGGCCTCAGGACTGGAGCTCTTGGTAGAGAGAAGACTCCTTCTTAGTACTTTTGTTCATCTGAGGAGGACTATTTTGGCTTGGCCAGAGGGTTATAACCAGCTAGCGAGAGGTAAATAAGTAGTGGCTAATATTGAAACCAGAGAGGTAAATTACAGAAATTTCCTATTTTCATGTAATTAACATAACCTTGTGGGCAGAAGTAAAACATACATAATCAGGGGTCGGCAACCATTCAGAAGAGGTGTGCCAAGTTTCATTTATTCACTCTAATTTAAGGTTCGCGTGCCAGTCATCATTTTACACATGTTTTTAGAAAGTCTCTTTCTATAAGTCTATAATATATAACTAAACTATTGTTGTATGTAAAGTAAATAAGGTTTTTAAAATGTTTAAGAAGCTTCATTTAAAATTAAATTAAAATGCAGACCCCCCCGGACTGGTGGCCAGAACCCGGGCAGTGTGAGTGCCACTGAAAATCAGCTCACGTGCCGCCTTTGGCACATGTGCCATAGGTTGCCTACCCCTGCAACAAAGGTTACATTGGAAATTGTTCCCATGATACCATTGGTAACCTTCGAACTACTGACATCCTAGAACTTCATGAAATTGTTATAAAACACTGTTAAATACTAGCTTAAAAATATAACCCATGCCATTATGATTGATCTGGTGGGATGACAAAGAGATGGCACTGCTGAACTTGATGTGGATAAACCTCATAATGGATCAACTCACACTATTTAAAGAGAAAATGGGAAGAATAAATTATTTCAAAATAACCAAGATTTAGCCCTCATATATGCCTTTGTATCTATTTTATATTATAAAAGAATACTACCAGCCTTGGTTAGATTTGATATGAAAAAGGAAAATGTATATCAGCAAACAAATTGTATATTTATATAACGGGAGCACCCAAAAAACCCAATCAGGACTGGAGCTCCATTGTGCTGTACAAATACATACAGATAAGGGTCATCTCAGTGCTGGAAGACTTATAACCTAAATGTCAAAAAGGTTGACGACAAGGATAGAATGTACAAATCAAACGAATATAGCAAAGAACTGGCACAGCTTTGTTATTGTAATTATGTTACTATAAAGTAGGACAAGGAATCACTGGTTTCTTACTGTTGTGGTTGGATGAGATTTTAGGTCTGTGGAAGTGGTTAACGTTATCTGGAATTTGGATTGAGGCGGAAAGCTCTGGCTACTGTAGAATCCAAAACCTCCCCTATAAATTCTATCAGTCTCATCTCCCTAACCCTTTTCATCTGGGGCTTAAAGTCTCTGCAGATCTAACAATGATCATGGAGGTAACCCTTGCACTTTAGGCATCTGGAATGAGGGTCATCTACTAGCATAGTCTTCTTAAGGCTTAAAGCCCGGAGACTGAACCACACCCCAGTATCAGGCATCAATACCCAAGACAAGTGGGAAGCGACCCTAAGAAAAGCAACAAATGAAACCTACACTTAAGTTTCTAACAACTATGAAAAACAAACACCACTAACTACATACAAGAGATAAACAAAGTCTCTGGAAAGGAAGAACATTATCAGCAAGAAGCTAACATGCTCAGACTAACAATTAGAGGTGGTAAGAAGGAACTGAGGGGAATCCTTACACCATTGTGTAGCAGCATGAGGAAGAAGAGAGCACATGTGCCACTGCAATGGGTACTGCTAAGGGAAAAAATCTCCAGCTCTGGTGCACTGGGTGCACATAAACCTGAAGTGGAATAGACATGTGCAATCATGTGAAGAACAAGTTAGTAAGACTAAATGAGTTGGGGGGGAAGGGTCATTCTTCATCACCTGCCTAGTATCATCAAAGCAGAGGCAAGTTTTAAAGGAGGAATATGAAGGAGGATAAGCTAGTGGCTGTACAGATTATATGAGAGATATTTCCCCTGTTCCCCATGCATAAGTGGGTAGCACGGGAGAAAGCCTGAAAGTGTCTGTGAGAGAAATTGGCTGGTGGGTGGAAAGGCTGGGAACACAGACAGAGTGGAGATAGTTGTCAGCACCACAGCCTTTTCTGGTAAAGTTTTCAATAAAAGTTTGGGAGGGAAAAAGAAAAACTTTCTTCATAAGAACTAAGATGGCCTGCCTGCCTGAAGACAGCTAGCTGCCCTGGTTCCTAGAGAGCTAAGTGTGTAGTGGAATCTGGGCCTCCAAAATCCAGATCATAGAACTAGAAGGGACCTTAGGAGGTCATCTAGTCCAACCCCCTGCTCAAAGCAGGACCAATCCCCAGACAGATTTTTATGTCAGTTCCCTAAATGGCCTCCTCAAGGATTGAACTTACAGTCCTGGGCTCAGGAAGCCAATGCTCAAACCACTGAACTGTCCCTCCCCCCTATGATAACAAATCACACTACACCAGGATTCAGAGCTCCCTGGGGTGTATGGCAGTGGGACCTGCTCTGCACAAATGCAGCTGTGACTTGAGTTACAGTGGGACAGAAGGCACTACAGGTATGGAAGACAACTGAGGGTATATCTGTACTGGAGAGGAAAGGTGTAATTTCCAGCTCAAGCAGACATACCCATGCTAGCTCTGATCAAGCTAGTGTGCTAAAAATAGAAATGTCGCCACGGCAGCAGACACAAAGAGTGGGGTGGCTAGCTGTGGCAGTGCAAGTGGCAGGGAGGCTGCCCCCAGAGGTATGAGCCCATCTGAAACCATAGGTATGTACTTGGGGCAATTAGCTTATGCCACCACTTGCATCACTGCAGCTATACTTCTATTATTAGCATGCTAGATCCATCAGAGCTAGTGAAAGTATATCTACTTGAGGTGGAAAGTATACCTTCCACCTCCAGTGTAGACATACACGAAGAGGCCAGTCAAATAACCACATTAAAACTAGGCCAAATTTCAGGCTTCCTTTGGGGAGGGGGCAGAGGCAGAAGTGGTACAGAAAGAGTTCTGCACTAACGACCAATAAGGAAAATCTGCTTGGTATGAGCCTCAATGAAGAGGCCAGAGATGCAAATGGACTCAATTCCTTATTCTTCCGTCCATCTGCCTCTTATGTTTCATCTCAGGCCATTTTAACAGGAAGCAACACTGCAGATCCTGCCACTTCCCTGGTGTCTCTCTCTTACTGGGAGAAAAGGGAGCTCTTTTATATCCTTTTCCAAAATGCCTGGCTGCTTTGCCTATGCCTTCCAGAATTCTTTGTTCTGGAGCCAGAACTGAAAGCAGGCTGCTCTTGACCTACAGTCTCTTTAAAGGGCCAGGACACCATCTTAAAATACTGTGTTGGGAAACATCAGTACTATTCATACATGGTGGGTAGGGAGAGGAGACAAAACATCACACACACACACAACACACACACAAAGCAATGCATTAGCATTGATTATTGAAATGATCAGTCCTCAAGGGACAGGGGTAGGAGATGATGGAGTGAATAAATTCTGCAGCATATAGGGCGCCAAATGATCAGTTTTCTAAATATATTCTTATTTTTCACAAAGTACTCCACTGAAAGGAGATGGGGGGAACAGCAGTCAGAGCTTATACAGAATTTGTTGCTCATTGTCATACTTTGTGCTCACAAGTCCCAGAGAATATCAAAGTACAAAGATTTTAAACACTTTGTGGATAATTCCGCTGTAAGAATATGTCAACCACACTGGATTTCAATGCTAATATGCCACAGTTCATTGAGCGAAGTCTCAGTGAAAGCAGCCTTTTAAATATCAGAGTCTAATTCTTCCATTTTCTCCTTGTCCTGTGCATTCAAAACACATTCTTTCCAGCAGTCGCTTTGTAGCATTGTGGTCCCAGAGAGTGTCCTGTTTTCATTTTAAAGATTCCCCAGTGCTTGGCTGGTGTAAAAATTGTTTCAACTCCTTTTGCTATGTGATGATCTTTACCTTCTCTTAGAGCTTTTCTTTTGTCTAAGCGAAAACATATAAAGCCTGGGGACAGAAGAATCTTTCTCCCTTCAGAGGATTTAAAATTCTTTTTGGCTGAGCTCAGAGCATGCTCCGTCTATTCTAGTCAGGATCTTATATTGAGCTCATCACCATGGCATCTGAAAGAAAGGATCATGATTCCTCTTACTTTTTCTACCTGTCTCCTCACTGGGATCCAATAGCTTTTCATCATACACAGAAGAATGTTCCATACTATTTATGTTACACATTTGAGCACTGTTGTTTCCATAACAGCTACATAATCCAGTTTTTTTCTCCTTGCCGGGATGCCTAAAAATGTCTATTGTGGGACTGGACTTCATTTTATAGTAGTTTCTTTTGTCTCTCTCGCATGGCATTGTTTTTAGCAAGGACTTTACTCTGAGCTGTGAGAGACACTAGTATAAGGTAGAGGCCGTGTCAGTTCAGACTGATTTTCTGGTTGTTCTCTTTCATGTATTATTTTCTCCCGTTTCATGCTTTTTAGCATTCACAGACTTAAACATCTGCTCTAGGGACATCAGAGAAGCTTCTTGTTTATGCCTTGTCCAGAAAGGAGTTCTTTCAATATTCTTCTTCTAAGTGGCTCCCTTTCTTTTAGCTCCTCTTCCATAAGTGCTGCACTGTGTCTGCACTACGTATGAGGTATTAGGCCAAGATTTTAATAAGTCCATCAGGTAGATTTTTTTTAGTTTTGCTCCCACTCAGGACTATCACCCTTGTCTGGGGGAGTGGCTCAGAATAAAAATATCAAAGAGTTATGAGGTTTGCATTTTTATTTGTTTAAAGGAGTTTTAGTTGTTCAGAAAACGAAGTTTGCCCAGTCTGTCGCTTCTGGCTCCTGCTCTGCACGCCCACCACTGCAAATTTTTAAATTGCTCCACAACTGTCCAGAATCTCAGATTTCATTTAAAAGAAATTAAGTCTGAAACCCTTATGTTGCAAAGAAAATCTTAAAACATAAAGTGAATGTAATCTAATGATTTCTGCAAGAGTCTACAGGCAACATGAAAGAACTGCTCAGAGAATTGCCAACAGCCCCATTCATCTCTATAGCATGTAAACACTGTTCTCCTTGATGTCAGTTTAAAATGTTGACAATTATTTCACTGATGATTATTCTAGTAGAAACATCCAGGTAACATGCTTATTTGTCAATACTGGATGTAGTAATGGGAAGTATAGAGCAAGGTAGCTAGTTGCTTTCAGATTTCTGGGGTGTGGACTGAGAACTTTAAACCTCCACTCCCCACAGACTTAGTCTCTTCTGGGAAGAGAAGTGGGAGAAAGTTGGTCCAAGCCTTCCCTAGAAATAAACTCTTCAGCTGCCTCCTTGATACCAAAAGCTAAAACCAACTCCTATGCATTCCTGGGTGCTAGAAGCTCCTTCTGTCCCCCTCTTAGCAGTTAGAACCTCCAGCTTTGCCCCAACGTCTATGATGCAGTTCCTCCTCAATAAAAAGATCTGCCACATAGTGAAAATGTGAGTCAGCATAAAACAAAAGTATTTTAATATCAAATTACATCAGGAACACAAGGGATACTATACTGGCTAGCCCGGTAGGCAGTGAGGAAGACGGAGCCTGCTGAAGGGACTGGGCAGTGCTGCAAAATGGTAGTCTTTGCTGTACAGTTTAGTTCTGGAGAATCCCATGATTCTTATAGCCCTGGAGAGCAGACTGCAGGGAACATGGCTTCTTTGGATTCAAAGAAGGGAGGACTAGATAGAACCTATTAGGGCTTAGAGCTGGTTTAGAAAATCTGCCTGTCACAGGGTGACACTTCCCCTATACGAGTGAAGAGGTCAGTGCACCTGAGACTGGTCAGCTGACCCCAACTGATCTAAAAAGAAGGCATTTGGATTCTACAGATGTCAGACTAGCAAGTGAGAGCTGCCAGAGACTAGGAGATTGTAGGAGATCCCTGAGGGAAGGCTGAAGGCAGCAGACAGGCTTGCCAGCTGACCTCCCCAAGCCAGAGAGTGAGGACTGGAGAGCACTGAAGATAGGGAAGCAGTGGAGATACCTTCCTGCTAAGGCCTTCATGCTGGAGAGCTGTAACCAGGGCGGACAGTGCAAGTTCCCATCTGAGTCAAAAGGGTTAAATGTACAGGGGGAGTGACTGATGTTTCCATTGTGAGAAACAGCTCCCAGCAGAGACACTGGAGGAAGGGGGGGTTTCCTGATGGAAAGAATAGGGTTGCACTCCAGCTGGAAGGGCTGGGATGACTGTCCTGGTTGAAGGACAGGAGAGGACTGACAAAATGCCAGGTGTGGTTAAAAACACTGCAGTGTGGTATGTGAGGTGTTGAAGGTCTAGACTTTGAGGACTACGTACATTGCAGGTGGACTATGTTTTGGGACTTTTATTATAGACTATCATTTTTGTAATAAACTAGCCCAAAGAAGGGGTATTATTGAGGCAAGAAAGCTTGGATGAGTTACTGGGAACTCTGAAGGAGTAAAACTGAGGCAGGCACCACCTGCCTGTTCTGCTGCAGGAGAGCACTCCAGGTAGGGTTGCCCTATGACATTGCCAAACCTGCAACCTTGGGAAATTGATGGGCAAGAAGGGAGAAAGGCCTCTGTTTGGGGTGGGAGCCCATCCCCATCCTATCAAGAATAGGTGATATTTTCTATGAAAACTCCAGTGCTGCATGCTGTGGAACTAATCTGCTATGTGCTGAGAGCTCTGAGCACATCTCTTCTATTTTTGCCCTGGCCAGAGCACATCACAGATTTCCCCTCTTCAAGAAGTCTCCATCCACTATTCTCCAAACACACAGCAGTTATTGATACATACCCCGTTAACCCTTTTCCCCAAGGGAGAGCGAATCTTCCTCCCCCTCCCATATTGCAAAAGTGAGGCAGGTGGAAGCCATGTGGGAAGGAGTAACACACTGAACCTTGGGCATTGCAGGTGCGGCAATAAAAAGGTTTTGCAGGGGAGCCTAGGCTGGCTATAATGGGCCCTGCTTTTCCATCTCCAGCATCTATGAGAGTCTGCTCATTCCTATCTATCACCACCATTCCAGACACCCTCCACATATCTCAAGCCTTAGTAGCTCAGGCAAGCACTCTAGCCAAAGGGGAATCCATCTGCCTTCCTTTTACCCACTTTTTTCAAAGGTGCCATCCCACTAGGTGACTGAAGCTAGATGGTTAAGTTCTTGCTCCTGCTGCCCACAGTCTCTACATTCCCTTTCACATAACTAGCAAAGGGTTTTCTGGCAGGTGCATGTGCAGCCTGAGCCACTTCCACTGTAACAGCTATGTATGGGATGGATGAACATGCTGGGGGACAGAGTGAGGTCTAGCCTGTACAACTTCCACCATGGAGCCTTTGTAATCAATTACCAGCCTCTGGATGGGCTTCTCTGCTGCTCAGTTCTGTGATCAATTCCTGCTCCTGGTTGGGTTCTCTCTGCTGGAAGCCTCATTTCTTTGATTAGATGCAGCAGGAATTCCTCTTTTGTTCTCTAACCTGACTGGAAGAAATGAGCAATCTTCAGTGGGTGGATGGGGGCAACAGAGCACTCTGGGGGACAGATTGACAAGAGCATGCGGAGCCGGGATGCTGTATGTTACTAGATTAAGTCAACTGGGAATTGGACAGTCACAACGGATGAATCAAAAACCAAGGGATTAATGAGATCTATGTAATGAGATCTATACTAAACTCCTGGATGACAATCAGGAGGGAAGAACTGAGGCATATCCTGTCTGAGCTGGAGAAAAAATGGGAGCTCAGTTGGGTAGGCTCTGTTTGAACAATGAATAATGGAATGTTAGTTTGTCAGGCCATAACCCTGATCCTTAAAACACCACATAGAAACCTGTCCTTTTAATTCCAGTGCAATAGGGATTTGAGGACTTTGCACCAGGGGGACAACATGCAACTCACATTAGAAATCAGACTCTGAGAAATTAAAAGATTTTTGTGGTTTTCAGGAATAAATTATAAAGTAACTCTGAACATTAGACCTCAGCATCTGGCATCCAATCCCTGTCCAAGAGGAGATGGAGCAGGCTCCAGGGCCGTGTTTTGTGGACAACATTGCTCTCATCTTGTAACAAAGGCAGTGTAGTAGAGGAAAGAACACAGAAGGGAGTGGGAGGAAGAACTTTTGAATTTTAATTTCTCAGATGCTCACTTGATCTTGGTTATCCATGATTTTGTCACCTTGAGGCTGGTTCACTGCAATGTGCTGTACCTGCGTCTAACTGCTCACACTTTTTGGCTAGAGCACCCATCAACAGCTCAGGAGGCTACTAAGAGCTCATTACACTTCTGCTCTGCACTGGCTGCCAATTCATTTCCAGGTGAAACTAAAGATACTGGTTACTATCTACAAGTATCTAAATGGTCTAGGTCTTTTTTACCTTAGAAATAGCTTTTCCCTATTTTTGCACCTGTCTTATAGGAGCTGGAAATCAATACATGGCTCTTGTTGCTGGAGTTTGCACCTTTTTGGATTATGTTTAACCGCAAACCTGACTGAATTTAGAAACAATTGCAATACAACTTTTCCAGACTTTCCTAGGATAACGGAACTATGGATATTTGAGCACCTGCCTGATTAGAGCATCCCTTTTACACTTGAGCCATCTGGCTGCAGTGGGTTTATCTGGCTTATTGAGTCCAGATATTGACAAGTGTGAATAGTACCCAGTTTAGTAAAATGTCCAGCTCCCACAGTAGTGAGGGTGGTCCAGATGTTAGCTGATCAAACTAAAATACACATAATATCTAATAAGGCTCTCTGTTTCACCACTGACTCACTCACTTCCTACTTCTGTGCCCATTTCCTCCTCCTCTGTTAAATACGGATAATATCCACGATGTGTTATCAGGATTAAGTCAGTCCGCAACTTCTCCTCCATTGAGACCAACTGTACCTGGGAAAGACCAACTTTTCCAGAAGGTGAGTGGTCATCAAACCAAGTTCCAGAAATATGATTTCTTATTTAAGACCCCAACCCCATCATACTTCATCATGTTTCTTTGGGACGGACTATGGGGAATGAGACGGACACCCTTGATGTACTCAGACATCCACCACCCCGCCTCCACACAGACACAGTAATTTCTCAGGTATCAGTTAGCTATTAGCTCCTTGACTATGGGTGTGCAAGCAGACAGCTGCAGTGTAGCTGGATGGAATCATAGTTTCAAAGACAAACTATTTTAAAACCTTGTTACACATTCAGCTCCCTGGAGGAATCAAGCTGCAGGAAGTTGCAATGGCACCAGGATGAATAACTGAAGCAAGGCACATTCAGTATGTGCATAAACAGAAGGACCAGAATGCTGCCTGCTAACCAGCTGGCAGTGCAGAAACTCACAAATTGTCTTATGGATATGTTATCTGGAGAGGCTGACCCATTTTCCTAGGAGCTGGGGGTGGAGGGGAGAGGAAGTGACAATAGGATTGTCAAACACACAAGGGAGATTTGTTCACAATATCAGGCACAAAACTACACTTTTCAGAAGTCAAGGGAGTCACAGACTAATCCCAGGAGGAGCCATGGGGTTCAACTCCCCCAGTAAACCAACTACGGAGAGACCATACAGGCTTAACCCTCCCTCCCTCTCTCCAAGAAACTGGCTTCAGGGAAGTACTTTGAGGTGTAACCCCATGGAGAGCAGGGCCAGGACCCATAGATCTTTGCATCTTCCACATAAACCTTAACCATTTTCTACTGAAAAACTGGGATTTGTCAGGTATGTCATTTTAATCTATCTGCAAGTCTAACTTCTTACTCAGGATAAGGAGTGATCCAGCCCCACAAAGAGAGGAGGCAGAGAGCCCCAAGGCACTGAGTATCATGGCAAGTCGCATCCTACAGATAGGGCTGGCTCCAGCTTTTTTGCCGCCCCAAGAGGCACAAAAAAAAAAGAAAAAAAAAAGATAAAGCCATGATCGGCGGCACTTTGGCTGCAGCTCTGCTGCGCCACTTCATTCTTCGGCGGCAATTCGGCAGCCGGTCCTTCCCTCCGAGAGGGACCGAGGGACCCGCAGTCAAATTGCCGCTGAAGACCCAGACATGCCACCCCTTTCCATTGGCCGCCCCAAACACCTGCTTCCTGCGCTGGTGGTTGGAGCCGGCCCTGTCCACAGGTTATTACAGTATTACCTGGGAAAAGGGCAGGGAAGCATTGCACCCGAGGAGGGGGTTGCCTGGAGTGGCTCTTTCTCGGAGTGTTTGTGGAGCCTGCTCCTCTTGAAGGAGCAGGGCTGGGGGCAGACCATGACCACGATGACAGTTCGGAGATCTAGGTAATAATAATCACAGTTTGTTCCCCCTCTCCCAGACTTATGCAGGGATTAACCCTCCCAGGGTCTCCCCCTCCCCCCATAATAGTCCATGTTGCTCTCCCCACAGACACTCTCCACTCCTGCAGTGTAATTACAGCCCTACCGTAAGATAATGCCACAGAACAGCCCTACACCCCTCCCCCGGGGCTAAACCCTCCATTGAGACGCCAACCCCCCGTGAGCCGCTGTCCTCCCGAAGGAAGCTCCTCAGGGCTGACCGCAGCCGACCCCCGCCCCCGGCCTGCAGGGTGAGCTAGATGGCGGGACTGTACCTGCTGCTGGGCACTGACTCCGCTGGAGCCGCAGGCTGGACCTGGCCGTGTAAGTGTCTGTGCCCGGAGCCCCGGCTGATGTTTGCGCACTGACAGCTCCGGAGCCGCCGCCGCTGCTGGAGGGGGACTGGGCAGGGGGAGCTCAGACACTCCGGGCTCCAGCACCGAATCAGTGACAGGAGGAGGGGCCGGAAGGGGGGCGGGGGGACCTGGCTCAGCACCGCTCATAGCAGGGCACCAGCTTCACAGCCGCAGGGTTCCGAAGGCCTCGGGGAGGGGGAGGCATCGGCAGGTGAACAGGGGAGCGAGGGGGCTAGGCCAATGCAGCCAATCTCAGGAAGCCCCGCTGCGCTCCCAGTCACCTTCCTCGGGAGGAACCGGGCTGACACTGCACCACCACTCAGAGCCTTATGATAACAGCATCTGCAGCGATCCCCATCAAGATCAATGGATACCAGAGAATCAAATCCCAAAACGTGCTGCACAGTCCTGGCCTGAGTAGGTGTTGAGTGTACCTTACCTACCAGATACCCAGTCTTTCCTGGTTTTATGTTGGCTGCCCATAGGGCGCTTGGTGTGTCAAAAATTTTTGACAGCAGTTAGGAAAAAAGCTATAGGGGACTCCAGATTTTAATTTGGGGTGCACCAATTGGCCAGGAAAGAATTCCTGTCTCTAGTATTAAGTGGCACCCAGGTTCCAAATGGCACATTTCAGATTTTAGTGTGTGTGTGTGGGGGGGGGAGTGTCGTTAACTGACCCCAGGGGCTACTTAGGTACTGAAAACTCTATTTTTTTTCTCTCCAGATAATTTAGAAATTAGCCAGGAGGAGAACTATATCTAATTCCTATATAAAAAAGAGAAGTAAATAAATATTAGTCTCACTCAGCTCTAATACAAACATGTTCTCACATCTTGTGTCAAGTCACTTAAGGGACACTGGTTAGGTTTAAAATTTTAATGTATATTCTTTGTTACTAACTGTTGAATATAACAATTGAAACAGTTATAGAAAAATCTAGATTGCTTTCTATGCAGTTCACCAAGCTTGGAATAGATCATTTAACTTTGGAAACATCCTACTAGGGCAAGACCCCCTGAGTTTATACTGCACCTGCCTGGGGCTCTAGAGGTGTTACCTCACTAGGAATAATAACTAGAAACTGACTTAAAACAGGCATGAAACCTACACTTTCAAGTTTCAGTGTGGTACCCTGCTAGTCTGTATCAGTAAAAACAAGGAGGAGTCCTTGTGGCACCTCAGAGACTAACATGTTTATTTGGGCCTAAGTTTTCATGAGCTAAAGCCCACTTCATCAGCTGCATGGAGTGAAAAATATAGTAAGCTGTATAAATATTACAGCACATGAAAAGATGGGAGTTGCCTTACCAAGTGGGAGGTCAGTGCTAACAAGGCCAATTCAGTTAAGATGGAAGTGGCCTATTCGCAACAGCTGACAAGAAGCGAAGCATTACAAAAGTAATTTTCCCTCTCTTGATATTCACCCCTTCTTGAAAGAAAGATCACCTGAAAACAACATCCCACCAAATACCATCATGGGCTTTACAGTTTTCAAAACCTCCTGCAAATATAACTGAATGAAAACAAGCATAAGATGAGAGGTCATCTTCGCTTCATCCACCATCAATATCATCATACAAACAGACCAGTAAATGGGTGGGCTTCCCTATGCACACCCTTGTGGTCAAGTATGGCACAGCAGGTAGGGCCCACCTTACTTTTCCCCAACTGGGCATCAAAACTTCTGCTTGCAAAGATGAGGGGAATGAGAAGTCAAAACAGACAATCAAAGGAAGTACATCACCTTTAATGAAGCCCCATGGAAGGAGAACTTAGATTACCTGTTCAAAGATCCTTACTCAGAACCCTGGTTTAGAGTACCCAAACTTAGCATCCTAAAACAAAGTCTCTGTGCATAGTCAGGCTAGCCTTGCAGAGCTGGAGAGATAGCTCAACACCCTTGCAAGCTAGGGAGCTTCTAATCTCCTCTCTCCTGCTCATCTCTTTGCTCAAATATGTCAGTTCTAGAGTGGAACAGGGTGTCTCCTTGATTATACACAGGCTGTTCTGATTGTGAGCTCCTGACTGACGCTTAAAAGGGTAATACACTTCTTCACAATACCCAACTTCAAAATCCGCTTCTGCTGACAGCCTTCTGTATTGTAAATTCTTCCATGTTTCACTGGCAACGATAACAAGTGACGTAGGCTAACCTCACCCTCACTATAAACTGCTAAGCCTGTTGGAGCCACAATTATATAAGAGAGTGAATCATTTATTGTGCAAACTCAGAAACCATCTGAATTAAAAAAAAATTCCCAATCCCAGCCTCATTACTAACATATGTCAGTAATAGCCTCTAATCACTAAGGCAACATGTACCACTTATAAGATCTTAACCATGCTCAGCTACCTCAGCCTCAGTAATAGCGGAAGGCTTACCGAATGAATCTACAACATCTCTGAATTTTGATTGTCTGGTAAACTATACTAGTTCTCAAACTTATTGTAATTCTTCTAAATTACTTTTTCAATGTGTTTCACCCTCTTTACAAGCCAACTAACTGATTAATTGTGACTCCTCATGTGTGTTGTAATCATCTACCAATTCATCCTACTCTCGCCTAGCTTTAAAAGCAATACAAATGCATCTTTTCTGACTCATGTTCTTGCAATTTTCCATGATTAATCCACCATGATTCAATCTGCTTCAAAGAACTTCCATCAAAGTTCCATCAACTTAGACCAAATCTTCCTTTTCACAATCTTCAGAAATGTCAAACTTGCTGTCATTCAACTCTGCGACCTCTGACAAAAAAACCATCCTCCAGCTAATATCAGTTAGGTCTGGTCTGTTCACAAAACAACAGTTCTCTCTGGATCTGCTGCTGTAATTCTTTCAGCATCTTTATGTGGTTGCAAATTTCCCTGTCTCTGTCTCAAAATTTACTAACGAATCTCAAGAAACTTCCCATACAAATCTGCCTCAGGCAACTGATCAGCAGACTCATGAAGCAATATACCAAGCTGATACAACAGAATTGTCCGCAATAAACTTCATATCCACAGCAGCTTTTTAATCATTAGTAAGATGTTCTGATTTTTTGTGGCATCAATTTTGATTTGAAATGGTGCTGTACAACTAAAGACTCATCATTTACTTCTCCAGTGGAGCTATCTTCCATGGAAACTCAAACTGACAACATGCATATTACTTATCCTGGCTTTTCACGCAACCAGCCAATGATTGGAGACTAGTATTCTCCACAACTAGTTATAAAACTAAGCTCAATTGATTCATTGCTATCTGTTATGAAGCACATTTTATCCAAAGAAGCATATGAATATATGACACATCACAATTTTGATATTCTACTTTCCAAAAGTACTTTTCTACTTCCTCCAGGGGAGGACTCTTTAAACAGATAAACTGCAACATAACCTGAAGTCTGTGGTGGAAATTCCAAGAGATTAATAGAAGAGAAAGCTCTCCCCCCACACTCTACTACAGTACCTTCTTAATTGCTATTTATCCACCTCAACACATCAGCATTCCTTCCCATCTGTACTCTGCACACCCCAGTAATAAGTCAAATGGGAGTCCCGAAATACCTTAGCATACAAGACAATTCACGACTTTGTCTATACCAGTATTTCTTGATACCATGCATATTACTTCAGATTAGAGCTGGTCAGAAAATATTCTGTATTCCCTATGGACAATTTTGACTTTTTGGTGAAAAAACTATATACACCCAAATTTTTGATTTGGAAGTAATATAGCAGTGCCTCATTGCAATTGTAGTTCAAGTGCCTTATGCCCTATTCTCCTCTACAGTCCTAGCTCCCTAGATGGACTACATCATTCATGATGCACCATGAACTCCATTCTTGCTGATCATGGGAGATGTAGTCCGACAAGGGAGCCCAGACCATAGAAGAGAATGGGGGAATGAGACACCTGAACTACAACTCCCATGAGATACAGTGGTGGCATTTCTGAATCAAAATATTTGGCTGAAAATTTCAGTTTTTGGGTGTTCAGTTTTTCAACAAAATCAAAAATTTTACAGAAAAGAGACATCTTGCAAAAAGTCTTATTTAAACAAAAACTTATTTTTTCAATCAAAACATAGTTTCAACCAAAAGTTTTTGACCAGATCTACTTAAGATATTTTGAAGATTAACTTCCATTGCCTTATCTTTTTCAAAAATCTTCTCCATCATTTGCTGCAGTGTCATGATTTCTTAATTCCTATACCCTGGACCTATTAAAGAATATGGCAAATACCACCTAAAGAACTAAGTTCTCTTGTCCACTGTAATTTAAATAGATCCTGAACTGTCCTATTACATTTACTATCATGAAATTTATTTGGTGACTTTCTGTACTCAGTCTTTGAAATTTCCTATTTACAACTGTCCTCCACATTCAAAAGAGAAAAGATCAAGGGAGCTTCACGCTTCAAAAGATTTTTATTACACAAACTAGGGAATCCATCCCTTGATGCATTTGATATAACTCAGTATTTTCCCCAACTACATCCTTGCTATAAAAAAAATGAATAGCATATTGATCAGATATATTTCCCACTTCTGAAGGAAGTACAAGGTCCAATCTGCATTTTCTGTACTAGGGCATCTACATCCATATCAATCTCAGCATACAAAGAATTATTTCCCTTCAAAAACATACCGCCCAACTCCTGCCAAATGTTCTTTTGTTGTTGTTGTTGGTATCCCATTAGCCAAAATTACCAATTTTCCCTCCATCACTCTTATCAAATGGTAAGTTATAAGTATGCTCCTGAAGTGCACAAAAGACACATCACTTTACTGTTTACAGCATCTACCTGCTTCTTTGAAGCTTGCTGACCTCTTTCAGTCTGCAAACAAATAACTTTCTGAAATGGCTTCACAAATTGAATCAAAATCTTTTAATATATGTTCAGATCTCTAATTACAATTACAAGAACTTTATCCCCTAACATTCCATTCTTTACACTTTTCTGAAGAGTCCTGTTTGCTTATTACTCATTAAATCAAAAATAGCACAGTGCACATCTTTAATTCCATTCACTCTCCAAATGTGCAATATAATAAGACAGACATTGACATCATGCCATACTTCTGTTCCTGCCATATTTTTTCACTTGCTCCACATAAAAGTTTCTCATAGCAACCAGAGATCTGATCTAATTTCTCATATTTGGCAGCCTCAAATACAGACAACTATTTACCAAGTTTCTCCCTCACATTTAACTCATTACCACCACTGTGGTCAAACTTCAGAAGCCTCCCCATCCAAATCTTTCCTTCCCTGAAAGTATCTATTTAAAATCACCCAAAAAGCTGAAATCTCAGTTTTATTTCCATATACCAAATATGAATCTAATAGCCCCAAATCCCTAGCTGGAGCTTGAGCCATAAAATTTTCCAACCAACCTACACATACAGGGATGGTGTAGGACCATGAGACATAAGTAACAAAGTATGTTCTTATTCAATCCATCTCTTAAACGTGCCAAAGCATGACCATTTAACACTTTACATACTCCTTCATATCATACATGTGCTCTGCTCTAAGCCTTTTTTATACAGTAAAAAGTCAAATTATTTTATAGCAAATTCCGTTAATGAAATTTTCCTCCTTTTACAGAGCTCATGGCATGCCCCTCCTGCCTGCAGGATAAGGGAATAGAGTGGAAGACTCCTTCTGGCTGCCTTTCCTGCTTGCCTGCCTCTTGGGAAAGAGCTGGCAGCCAGTGAAACCCAAACACTTCAGATGGCAGCACCCAGTAGAAAACACTTCCTGTTGGGATTTTTTAAATCACTGATATCTACCACAAATAAAAACCCTCAGATGTATCTAATTAATCCTCTTTCGAGCACTGCCAAAATTATTGCACTTCCCCCTCCCTCTAAATTGATGCCCAGAGCTTTAAAGTCATTAAAAAAAAAATCACCTTCTAAAAAAAAAATCATTAATCCTTTCCTCCTCAAACACTTCCTCAGAACTGCATGGGAAAACCAAATCTTTTATCAATGTGTATTTACTTCAGTTATATACTTCCAGGTTAATCTTAACTGCCCTAAAATTAAATCCTCAGTAGCAGTTACAAGAAAAAAACTACTTTGATCTCACAACAGCAAGCCAGACACTCAACTCTCAATAAACAGCATTCTCCAAATAATTTCTTTAGCTAATTCCTGAAAAGTAAAGCAGCACCTAAAAAAAATCAAAAAAGCAATTTTAATATCACTCCATGAATATTGCATTCAAACTCTATCTCACAAAACACTGCAACCCAAAACATTCATGGGCCAGTCTCTCGGAGCGTCTGGAACCCACTCAGACTCTGCAGATTATAGTAATCAATCCATTAATTGTTCATTTAACTAAAAAAAACCAGTTACTCACCTTCTTTCTGAGGTGTGTTCACCTGTTCCAAGCAGGTGTGTGTGTGCGCATGTGCATGGCAGCTGGAAAATAGCAGCATCCGTAGGGTCAGCCTGAGCACCCCCAGGAGCAGGGCGGCTCTACCTATTTCGCCACCCAAGCATGGTGGCACGCCGCAGGGAGCGCTCTGCCACTCGCCGGTCCCGCGGCTCCAGTGGACCTCCTGCAGGCGTGCCTGCGGATGCTCCACCGGAGCCACGGTGGACCTCCTGCAGGCGTGCCTGCAGATGCTCCACCGGAGCCGCGGGACCAGCGGACCCTCCGCAGGCACGCCTGCGGGAGGTCCACCGGAGCCGCCTGCCGCCCTCCCAGCAACCAGCAGAGTGCCCCCTGCGGCATGCTGCCCCAAGCACGCGCTTGGCACACTGGGGCCTTGAGCCGGCCCTCCCCAGGAGTTGCGCCTTCATGACACTCAATACAGACCCCTGCCGACCCACAACCCCCCTCAGTTCCTTCTTACCAGCAGCTCTGACAGAGGGGTAGGAGGGTGGGTATTAGAATGGACATGAACAACACATTTCAGTGAACAACAGTTACAAGAAGGTGAGTAACTGTTTTTTCTTCTTCGAGTGCTTGTTCATGTCTATTCCAATCAGGTGACTCCCAAGCCTAAATTCTGGAAGTGGAGTCAGAGTTATCCACTGATTGGAGCACTGCTCTACTGAAGGCCACATCGTCTCTGGCCTGCTGGGTAATTTCATAATGTGCAGTGACAGTATGTATGGAGAACTACGTCGATGCTCTGCATATTTCCTGGGTGGGAACTTGCGCCAGGAATGCTGCTGAAGAAGCCTGCTCCCTGGTCGCGTGCGCCATGACTGGAGGGGCAAGGTGTAGCACTCCCGGATGCAGGACGTGATCCATAATGAAATTAGTTGAGAGGAGACTGGAAGATCCTTCATTGTGTCTGCCACGGCCACAAGCAGTTGAATGGACTTTCTGAACGGTTTAGTTCTCTCACTATAGAAGGCTAATGCTCTGCGGACGTCCAATGAGTGAAGTCTCTGATCCCTACCACTTGAGTGCTGCTTAGGATAGAAAATTGGGAAGAAGATGTCTTGGCTGATGTGAAACTGGGAGACAACCTTCAGGAGGAAAGCTGGGTGTGGCCCAAGCTGAACCTTGTCCTTCTGGAACATGGTGTAAGGAGGCTCTGATGTTAAGGGCTTGAGCTCAGAATCCCTCCTGACTGAGGTTATTGCTACCAGAAATGCCACCTTGTACGAGAGATAGAGCAGGGAGCACATTGCCAGTGGTTCAAAGGGCGGCCCCATCAGTCTGGAAAGGACAAATTTGAGGTCCCAGGCTGGCACCGGCTGTCAGATGTGTGGCTATAGCCTGTCGAGACCTTTCTGGAAATGGCTGACCATAGGGTTGGCAAAGACCACCTGCCATAGGGAAGGCAAAGATGGTGGCCAGGTGAACCCTTATTGATGACATGGATAGTCCCTGCTGCTTGAAGTGGAGAAGGTCATCCAGTATAAGTGGTATAAATGCAAGCATTGGGGACGAACGATGGTGCGCCGACCAGATTAGAATCTTTTCCACTTGGCAAGGTAGGTAGCCTGGGTGGAGGGTTTCCTAGTGCCAAGGAGAACTTGTCTAACTGGGTCTGAGCAGGAGAGCTCCATGGGGTTCAGTCACGGAGCTTTCATGCCATGAGGTGCAATGACTTGAGGTTTAGGTACTGGAGACAGCTATAATCCTGAGTTATTAAATTCAGGAGGAGTGGCACGGTGACTGGGGCTTCCATGGACATTTCCAGGAAAGATGTGTACCAGTGTTGGCGGGGCCAGGCTGGAGCTATCAATATCACTGAAGCCTCTTCCCTCCATAACTTGAGGAGTACCTTGTGAAGGAGAGGGAAGGGCGGGAACCCATAGCGGAGACGGCCTCCTCAGGGGAGGAGAAATGTCTGCGATGGAGCCCGGGCTCTGATTCAGGAAGGAGCAAGACTGCTGTTATTTCCTGTTGTGTCACATGGTGAACAGGTCTGTCTGGGGAAAGCCCCCCACCATTGGAAGATTGAGTTCGCGATGTCCGGGCATAAGGAGCACTCGTGACAGTGGAACAACCTGCTGAGATAATTTGCCAACTCATTCTGTACCTCAGGAAGGTACGATGTTTGCAGGTGTATTGAATGCTCTATGCAGAAGTCCCACAATATGAGGGCTTCCTGACACAGGGGAGAGGAGTGTGCATCCCCCATCTATTTGTTGATATAGAACATTGCCATGATGTTGTCTGTCATGACTGATACATATCTCCCTGTGAAGTGGGCTTGGAAAGTCTGGCGTGCCAGGCGTACCGCTTTCAGCTCTCTGACATTGAGTGTAGAGTGAGTTCTGCCTGAAACGAGAGGCCTTGTGTCCTGAGGTCTCGCAGATGTGCTACCCAGCCCAAGGCTGATGCATCCGTCACTAGTAAGAGCGGTAGTTGAAGACCAGTGAAGGGGACGCCTGTTCACACCACGACTAGAGGGAATCTAAGACCTGGTGCGGTAGAGTCACAACCTTGTCCAAACTGTGCCGAGCCGGCTGATCCACCACGGCTAGCCACAACTGGAGTGGCCAGAGTCTGAGCCTGGCATGTTGCACAAGTTAGGTACAAGAGGCCATGTGTTAGCCAAATGGGCTCGTTCTCTCCGGAGCTAGTCAATTACTCCAAGGAGGCACAGAGAACAAGACTGAGTTTTCTCCAGACCTTTATTATACGTTCAGCTGAGCGGGTGCCCTCCCCGACTAATGCCAGAGGAGTGATACACCGAGGCATAACAGTTAATACATATATATACCTTTATTTACGTCATATCAGACCACACTGACAAAGCATATTTTCAGGGGTTTGCAGACGTGGGGTACGTAGGTCTATTTGCTTGTACATAGGTCTATTTGCCTGCTGATACACTCTAAACATTCCACGTTGCTCTCCTTGACCAAAGTACTTAGCAATGTTTGGTTATGAAAGCAGGTCATAGAATTATTTCACAAAAACAGCAAAGCATGAAGCATTTTATCTATCACATGTGTCCTAGAAGTTTCAGACAATTCCTTGCTGCGGTGGTGGGAAACTGCCTGAGACTTCAAATGATGTTGGCAAGGGCCAGAGACCTCATTTCCAGGAGGTATGTCCTGGCCTGTGACGAGTCAAGTACTGCCCCTATGAACTCTATCTGCTGAACTGGGGACAGAGTCGATTTCCCCATGTTGAGGAGAAGGCCCACTTCGTCGAACATTGTTATTATGAAGTTGACTTGTGTCTCCACTTGGGCCCTGAAGCGGCCCTTGATGAGCCAGTTGTCAAGGTATGGGAACACCTGTACCTGCCACTTGTGCAGGAATGTGGCCACAACAGCCATACACTTGGTGAACACTTGAAGTGTCGCTGACAGGCCAAACGGGAGGGCTGTGAACTGATAGTGGTTGTTGTTCACCACAAACTTGAGGTAACTTCTCTGGAACGGAATGACTGCAATATGAAAATATGCATCCTTCAAATCGAGGGTGGCATACCATTTCCCTGGATCCAAGGAAGGGATAATGGAGGCCAAGGAGACCATGTGGAACTTGAGTTTCTTTAAAAACTTATTGAGCTCCCGCAGGTCTAGGATGGGCCCGAGCCCACCTTTGGCTTTCAGAATTAGGAAATACTGGGAATAGAAGCCTTTAACCTTCTGCTCTTGAGGAACCTCTTCCACTGCCCCTAGTGATAGGAGTGAGTGCACCTCTTGTACAAGGAGTTACTCATGAGAGGAGTCCCTGAAGAGGGATGGGAAATGGGGGTGGAAGGTTGGGATGGCACAGAATTGGATGGAGTATCCCCTCTCTACCATGTGGAGCACCCAATGGTCCGATGTGATGCCGGACCATGCATGGCAGAAAGGGGATAGTCAGGACAAAAGGGTAAGATGGGGTGGATCCAGTCTTTGTGCTAGTACACCGTCCTCGATCACTCCTTCAAAAGGCCTGTTTTGGGCCCGAAGGTGGCCTGTATTGGCTAGAGCCCTGGCCTGAGGATGGGCACAGCCTCTTCCTGCTGCTCCTATTCCTCCTCTTTGAATCGTCCTGTCGGTTCTGTTGTTGAAAGAACCATGGCGGAGGTTGCGGCCTGAAGTGTTTCCATTGTGTGGCGGGGGTGTGAAGGCCCAAGGATTTGAGGGTGGCTCTGGAGTCCTTCAAGCTGTAAAGTCTTTTGTCCGTCTTTTCGGAAAACAGAGTCACACCGTCAAAGGGAAGATCCTGTATCTCTATTGCCTGTTGGACCTCGTAAGGGAGACCAGAGACCTGTAGCCAGGCACCTCTTCTCATAGCCACCCCTGTAGCAATCACCCTCATGCTGCATCAGCTCTGTCCAGCACCGCCTGCAGAGAAGCCTGGGAAATGAACTTACCCTTGTTGAGAAAGGCCGAAAATTCAGCATGGGAGTCTTGTGGCAGCAGCTTTGCAAATTTTGCCATTGCCCCACATGTATTATAGCACTACCTGCTGACAATGGCCTGCTGACCCACCTGTAGAATAGACTTTCCTCCCCAAAGGGTCAAGTCTTTTCGCCTCCCTGTTCATAGGGGAGGGTCCCTGGTAACCTTGCCACTTGTGCTGATGGGCAGTGTCCAGGACAAGGGAATCAGGCAGTGGGTGTGAGTATAGATGCTTGTAGCCCCTAGATGGCACAAAATAGCACCTATTGTTGTGCTTAGCTGTGGGGGGCAACAAGGATGGTGTCTGCCATAAAGTTTTGGTCATGTCCAATATGGTCTTGATAAGAGGCAGGCAATGCATGCAGGTCTGGAGTGCATGAGGACATCCACCATGGGATCCGTGTCCTCCACTACCTCTGCCTGAATACCCAGGTCCTGTGCAACTCACTGCAGCAACTGCTGCAACACCCTGTTGTCCTCCAGGGCTGCAGCTATAGCGGTGCCTCTCAGCACCTCATCTGGCAAAGAAGAGGAAGAAACCCCCATAAAAGGTGGCTGTTCACTTCCATCAGTGCCCAAGGGTCACGTGAATCTTGGGGATCCCAAGCTGTTGCCTACCTGGATGGTGCCGTCCCTCTCTGTGCCGGGACAGAAGACACCCATGCTGGGGCTGTAGGCATCACTGTAGGTGCCGAAGGAGCAGGGCCGGCTCCAGCGTTTTTGTCGGCAGGGGGTGGGTGGGGGAAAGCCATGATCGGCGCCACTTCAGCGACAGCTCTACCACCGCCACTTCATTCTTTGGCGGCAATTTGGCAGCAGGTCATTCCCTCTTTGGTGGTCGAATGGCCAGACATGCCTCCTCTTTCCATTGGCCGCCCCAAGCACCTGCTTGCTGCGCTGGTGCCTGGAGCCGGCCCTGCGCAGGAGATATCAGTGCTGATGTTGGTGCTGCTGATGGCATCAGTACTAATATAGGTGCTGCTGATGGCATCAGTGCCGATGTTGATGCCGATGGTGCTGGCAACAGTGCCGCAGCCAGCGTTATTGAAGTAAGTGGTTGCAGTGCCTCAGTAGCTTGACGCAATGCCTCAGGGAGCACCGGAGCTGTGGGTCCATGTGGGGCAGAAGGCGGCACAAAGGTAGCCAAAGCTACAGATGTTGCTGCCGAGTTCGACCCCTGGCTCCGACCCTGGCTTTGATGGAAGGCCCAGGGCATCCAGAAGGGCCATTGCATCGGGTTCTGCCACTGCGGAGGCCATGGTGCTGGGTAGGCTCATGTCTCCTGCAATGATCTGGATCTCCTGCTCCTACTTCTGCTGAAGCCATAGGAGTTGGACTCCAACTCCAAGGTCTCAGAAAAAGAAGACCATGGAGGAGCTGTGCTGCAAGGCACTGAGCATCAGGAGCTAGGAGACTATCTGTGCTCTCGTTCCGGGGATACTGGCAGCAGGGGTCACTGTGCACCTGGACAGCATAGCCGGCTTCTCTCTTGATTATACTGTGGGGCAGGCTGGTGCTGTCGGTGCCAGCAGTTCATCTCTCCTTGGAGGTGAGAATGGCGCCGTGGGGCATAATAGGTCCTGAGCTGCCTCAAATGCCTCCGGGGTCGATGGAAGCTGCAGCTGCAGACTCCTCGGTTCTGGCAAGTGGGCCCGGACTCAACTGCCCCACTGGGGCAGGAGTTGACACTTCCCTTATGGGTGACAAGGTGCTGTGGCTCAACTGGGGTCTCATGGTCATCGGCTCTTTAGACTTGGCTGGGGGAGAAATATCCCCCTCCGGCTTCTTTTTCTTCTGAGGCACCGGCAACTGAGACCAGTGCCTACCTGCTGAGTGGACTCAGGAGGAGTCATAATGGTGCCGAGAGTCTTGCAAAGAGTCCTTTCTCAGCATTGGATCCTGGGATGACAGTGCTAGGGTGCTCTGCACTGAGTAGGAGTTGCTGGGCGCGGGATCCCCTGATCCCAGGTCTGAGTGGGGGCACAGAACTGCCTCCATGAGCACAACTTTGAGCCGTTGCTCCCTGTCTTTCAAAGTTCTGGGGCGAAACTTGTGGCAGATTCTGCAATGGTTCTTTTGATGACCTTCACCTAGGCAGCTTAAATATGCGGTGTGTTGGTCACTTTCTGGCATGCACTTAGCACAAAACTCACACTTTTTGAACCCCTGGGACTAAAGCATGCCATGGCTCTGGGCCATCAGAAGGTGGGCGGATCCCCAAACACACGCTAAAGTAACTATAAAACTACTACTACTAATTACAGAACAACTAGAAACAAACAAAATGGACAGAGGCGCTTGCTAAAGTGAGAGCTATGGGACATTCCAGCTAACTGTCACTGGCGGTAAGAAGGAACTGATGGGGTGGCAGGTCGGCAGGGCTCTATATTGAGTGCCATGAAGACACGACTCCAGGGGGCACCCAGGCCAACCCAACAGAGGCTGCTATGGGAAAAATCTTACAGCTACCATGCATGTGCGCGTGCACACACCTGATTTAAATGGACGTGAACAAGCACTCAAAGAAGAATAATTACTTTCTAAATGTTTTTAACCCCCATCAAAAACAGTTCCTCAGAACACTGCATAGAAAAACAGAACCTTCTGTCATGACCTGTTCACTATAGGCAATATTTCTCTCAAACTTGCAGATCTTAACCTCATCCAAAAATTCCCTATTCCATATAAGAAACTACACAACACTATTCCATTCTCTGTGTCACCAATTTTCCAGTGAAGTAATTTTCAACTCACTCCTGTCACTCCACATCCAATCTTACATATACCACACACAATAATCTCCATCCCACAACAACCTCACTGTAACCTTCCTCTGTATTCAGACAGAAATGGTAATTCAAGCACTTGCTTGAAACCATCCATGCACTCAACTCTCTCACACTTCTTTCCAAAAACTAATGTACTCACTCTCTTCCCAGGCACATACCACCACAGAAAACGATACCTCTCTCTCCCCAACATGAGGAATCCCTAAGTCAAGGCCACTGAGATACACTGTCTCTCTCTGAAAAGGGCTAGATTCTGATACTTATGTTGGGTAGCACTATGTTGGGTAGTTACACTGTCTTTAAAAGGAAGCTACTTGTGGAGTAAAGTGCTACTCTGAGTGAGTATATCAGAATCTGTCCCAAAGTAAGAATTATTTTAAAACTCATCCCCGATATTTTATAATTTAGGCATGCTAACCATGGAGATGGTTTTAGAAAGACCGAGAAAAGGAACACAGGCCATTCTTTACCTTGTAAGATTCACGGGGCTGACCCTTGCCCCTCTCCTTTTATGTATGTGATGAATCTTTTATTTCCTCTTAATTCTGGGTATTTTAAATTCTAGTGTAAGTATCAAGCCCAGAATTATTGCAGTGTGGACAAAGGTACACAAATTTTACATAACACGAAACCAACTCATAGACTCTAAGGTCAGAAGGGACCATCATGATCATCTAGTTTGACCTCCTGCACCTTGCAGGCCACAGAACCTCGCCCACCCACTCCTGTAGTACACCCATAATCTCTGGATGAGTTATTGAAGTCCTCAAATCATGATTTAAAGATTTAAAGTTACAGAGAATCCACCATTTACACTAGTTTAAACCTGCAAGTGACCCATGCCCCATGCTGGAGAAGAAGGTGAAAAACTATTGCACGTCATAGAATCTAAATGAATAAATTGTAACTTCAGTTAAGGAACTTCTGAAACTTAGTTTCAAAGTTAAAGAGGGGATTATGAAAGGCTTTTAAATGAAATAAGAATTTAGATAATCTACGTTTTTGGAATCAGACATCTTTCTTCTGACTAACATTGAATTGAGTAGTATTTGTAACATACCAGCATCATCTACTGGACACTGCAGGGAATACAGTTTGGAAATTTGAGTACTAAAATATTAACATGAAATACCAGTCTACACTGGTAATACAGTCAGAATAGGAGTAGCACCCCACACTTCTTTTTCCTAGCATACCTCCAAAGCCTGAAGCAACTCCTGTAAAAGATGCTCCCCATCTGAACAGAATCAGAGAACTGTTATGCAGTCTTTACTCCAACCTCTGAGTTAGAGATGCATTCCAGAACCAAGATCACAACACAAAAAACAGATCAGTGAATCCATTTAAAGGCTGAGGAAAGCTAAGAAGCTGTGTGCAGCCCTTGATCTGAGTCCTGTTAAATATGCACTAACATTTCACTAACAGCTATGCAAGCTGCCTAGAAGTAATTTACACCCCTCCTCTTCTGACAGTAGTATATTTCATTTCAAGAGGACTATTCATAGAATCAGAGGGCTGGAATGGACCTTGAGAGGTCATCTAGTCCAGTCCCCTGCACTCATGGCATGACTAAGTATTATCTAGTTTGTCTAACCTGCTCTTAAAAATCTCCAATGATGGAAATTTCACAACCTCCCTAGTCAATTTAGTCCAGTGGTTAACCACCCTGACAGTTAGGAAGTTTTTCCTAATGTCCAATCTAAACTGCTTTTGCTGCAATTTAAGCTCATTGTTCTTGTCCTACCCTCAGAGGTTAAAGAGAACAATTTTTCTCTTTCCTCCTTGTAACAAACTTTTATGTACTCAAAAACTGCTATCATGTCCCCTCTCAGTCTTCTCTTCTCCAGACTAAACAAACCCAATCTTTTCAATCTTCCCTCATAGGTCATGTTTTCTAGACCTTTAATATTTTTGTTGCTTTTCTTCTTTCAATCTTTCTTGAAATGTGGCCCCCAGAACTGGACACAATACTCCAGTTGAGGCCTAATCAGTGCAAGGTTGAGCAGAATTACTTCTTGTGTGGTGCTTATAACACTCCTGCTGATACATCCCAGAATGATGTTTACTTTTTTTTGCAACAGTGTTACTCTGTTGACTCATATTTTGCCTGTGATCCACGGTGACCCTCAGATCCCTTTCTGTAGTACTTCTTCCTAGTCAGTCATTTTCCATTTTCTGTGTGCAACTGATTGTTCCTTTCTAAGTGAAGTACTTTACATTTGTCCTTATTGAATTTGATCCTATTAACTTCAGACCATATCTGCAATTTGTCCAGATAATTTTGAATTTTAATCCTCTCCTCCAAAGCACTTACAACTCCTCCTAGCTTGGTGTTATCCATAAACTGAAAATATGTTCTTCAAGTCTGTGTCTAGGTAGCGGTCACCAACAAAAGTGACAAACAGGTTTTCTTTCAGACACGAAATTTTATCCATCTACCTGTTTATATGTAAATCAAGTATTGTCTCATTCACAACTATTTTCCTAGCACCAGACTGAACTGAATGTTGATGAAGGATTGTGAGAACTTCAGGAAAAAACCTAACAGAATGAGAAAAATGGTGGAGTGGGTGTAGGAGAAGAATCTTATCTTGAAGTGGACTTCAAAGATTTGCTCTACATATTTGGGAAGCAAAGAAGATACCCTGACATCCCGCTCCTAAGAAGTAAATGGAAAGAGAATTTCCTTCATGAAAGTGGGATTTCAACCAGACGTGGTTGAAAATGCTGCAGAGAACTTTGGATGAGATAAACTTCTTTAGACAAAAGAGTAACTTGTTAGTTAAGTTTAGTCTCTAGAAAGCATGTTGTGATTTTGTTGTATATGTAATCATGTGTTTCCAATATTCTTACTCACTATCACATGAATTTCTATTCTTTGAAATTCAAAACTTATTCTTGTTTTCACCCTACATATATCTAAGTGCAGTTGTACTAAGCAATTGATCTCCTGAGTTGAAACTTACAAACTAGTGTATACTGTTCCTTTGGGAATAACAGTCCTGGTATGTCTGTCAATGTCCACCAGATAAGAAGCTGGACAGTGCAGGGAATGCTCCAAGAATCTGGGGATTGGTGTGTGCCTATCATTACCTGTCCAAAGAGAGAGGTGAGCCAGTGGAGGCCTGGAAGGTAGTGCTTGTGCTGTCAGAAACTCTTGGTTTCAGGAAGCTTATCTGCAGCAGGCAGAGACAAGACTGCTTCATGCTCTGCACAGATGGTGAGGCGTCTCACAACCCTGGGTACCCCTGAACAGCATCACAGATGGGAGAGAGGGTTACTACAGAAGAATGTCGCATAATATACCTAATTATTTAACACTGTCCCACTGGTGAGATTTTTTTTTCCTGACATCAGCTGGCAATTAAGCTTACAAGGTTGAGTGCCCTTGCATTTTACCTGCAGATGCAAATGTATGTCATACTTCAACATCTAATCCTTTCTTGAATCTTGCCTGAAACAGGAAACCTCATGGGTTAATTTTGCTAGGTGTTAAGAAAATAGTTTGATTTTAAGGTTTAAGTTTGCTTCCTTTTTATTTCACCAAATATTTCCTTGTTCTTGTACATCGTTATGGGTAAGGACAAAACCTTCCCTATAACATTCATTTTGCAGTTACTTGTCTTACCTTTTCTCATTCTTATCTCTCCTAGCTATGTAGTCCTAGGCGAACAAAAAGGAACATCTAAAGTTAGGTTCCTAAATCTATATTTAGACACTTACACTTGGCCTGGTTTATGGGATATGCTATAGAGGGAGAAAAGGAGGCAACGAAGGAAAGAACCCTGTGGGATGCCCTTTTAAAGGGGAAGAGGAGTGGAAGATCCACCAAATGACATATGAAGTTTGAAAGATAAGAGAACCATTAGAGGGTGCAGTCATGAAGGCCAGAGAATGCTAGGATTTCAAGAAGTAGGGAGTGCTTGATGGTGTCAAAGGCTCAGAGGTCAAGAAGGATGAGGATGGTGTAAAGGTCATGAGATCTGGCCAGGAAGTTGTCATCTAAGGCTTTAGTGAGAGGATATTTAATGAATGCCACTAAGCTTAGTACGTATTACGTGGACAACTCACCATTAACCTTTTCCCATGCTGAGGCCTGGCCATTTAGTCCTATCTTAGCCTCATAAAAGACATTAATAGACAGTTATCAGGTGAGAACAAGAGGAAAGATGGCTAAAAATATACAGTGAATCATAGAAAATTCCAACTCTTAAAACTCACAATGTATTCCTATTGTCATAGCAACCACATTTGGTAAAGACAGAGAGATTAGTGCAGGCTGTTTCTTTGCTGTGTTATTCTGGAAGCACTGCTAGCTTCCAGTGTGGTTTCAACATGAAGACTGATGAAGAATGACTCTGAAAACTCGCACTGCCTCTTCCTCCTACTTCCTGACCACTTTCTTGAAGTGAAGACCATTAGAGTCAGATTTGCAAAGTTATTTCAGTGCCTACAGCTAAAGATGTGTATTATTGGGGTTTTCAAAAGCACCCATCTGCATCTTTAGGCACTGAAATAGGTTTGAAAATCTCCCCTCAGTCTTCATTTTCCGATAAATAAAATATAATTCCATCCAGTGTGAGAAAGAATATTACTCACAGTAAGTTCATAGGCCTTCTTCTCCCATCCCATGGAAAATTCCAGGTAACCAGTGTTATAGCATCAGAGGGGTAGCCGTGTTAATCTGGATCTGTAAAAGCAGCAAAGAGTCCTGTGGCACCTTATAGACTAACAGACATATTGGAGCATGAGCTTTTGTGGGTGAATACTCAGTTCGTCAGATATCATGTCATGCATCTGACGAAGTGGGTATTCAGCCACGAAAGCTCATGCTCCAATACATCTGTTAGTCTATAAGGTGCCATAGGACTCTTTGCTGCTTTTACAGTGTTATAGCATCATCTACTAAGGAGGCAAAAATAACCCAACAGTATAATGGAGAGGAAAGCAGGGCAGAATCCACCCCCTTACCTTTCAGTATATTTTAAAGTCAATAGCTTTCAACCCGGATAAAGATGTCCATAACATGAGATCAAGTATCAGAGCGGTAGCCGTGTTATTCTGGATCTGTAAAAGCAGCAAAGAGTCCTGTGGCACCTTACAGACTAACAGACATATTGGAGCATGAGCTATCGTGGGTGATATCCACCGAAGTGGATATCACCTTTGCTGCCATAACATGAGAGGGGAGGAAGTGGAAAGGAAGAATTTCAGTGAGTAACAGTCCCTTTCTCAGACTGAATGGGATTGGATTTCACTTATCTGGAGATAGGGCTTCGATTCTTGTGTTCAGGTATGTATAATTTGTTCCTCCTTTTCTCCCAATTACAAGAAACATTTTGAGGAAAATATCAGAAAGCCAGTGTATATAGAAAGCAGTCTCATAAGAGATGAAAAACATAACTAAGAGGCAGTTTGCAAAATATTAGGTACTAAGTTTGCCTTTGCTTTTATGTCCACTTGGTAAAGTGTAATGAAAGTGCAAGACACATGATGTAGTGGTATTTCAGTTTTCCAGTGCAATTCCCTTGGACTTCTCAGTCCAGGAGGTGGAAATACCCCCACTAGAGTGCCTTTAGCCAACTGATAGGGTGGCAAGAGCTATACCTTACTTCAGTCTTGGAAACAGGCAAACAGGCACTTCGTTCTTCTAAAGGGTTACATATGATGGAAGTAAAACTTAGTGTCTCTCTTTACATCTTGTCTTAAAAGGAGAGAGGATTAGGTAAGAGGATCAGGAGGACCACTGGCTCACTCATGTGGAAGTCCAAAACCACTTAAGGAGGAACTCCTAATGCCAGGGTTAAATTGTATAATCAGGGAGTTAAACTATTGAGCTTACTTCTTCAATGGGCTGAGCCTGGTGTTTAGCAATTACTTTCATAGTCAACAGATGAAGAGAAAAAGCTTTCATGCTTGTTTCCACACACACTGGAACACAGAGGGCAGATATCACTGAGAGATAATGGCTCTTGTGCTGAGGTAAAAAAATGGTACCACAAAAGTAGAGCTGTAGACAGGTGCAGGGCTAGATCTAGACTTAGCACTTCTGAGACACAGGGCATTTGGGCTTGGAGCCCTTAAAGCACAGTGAGGCCACCATCCAATTCTCCACACAAACTTGTCTTGGGAGATACAGGCTTGTATTCCTGATTCTATATCATATCTTCTTTCCAAGAGGTATCCTAAACTTCTCATTGCCTTGACTTCCCATCTACAAAATGGGGTAATCATACTACCTTACTTCACGGTGGTACTAACTCATTAATGTCTGAGAGAACTAAAAATTGAATTTGTATTTAATAAAATACAAAAACTGCACCAGAAATAAATCTAACACGATAGAATACCAGAATGGAAACAAATCTATTGCAGTAAGACAGAGAGCCAGAGTCAGAACTCTGGTGAGCACAACCCTCAAACATAACTGTAGGATTCTTCCTGCCAGTGGGAGTCTGCACATCTGGATCTAGATTCTTTTGGTAGCAGGAATCTGGATCGTCTGTATGGTGTCACCAGACAGGTGTATAACCTTATCTTTATATTACTACATAGGAAGAGAGAGGCTGTAGGGATCAGGAGTCTGATTTTCAGAGGTGCTCATATCTCTCACTGATTTCAGATTCCAGGAATTTTGGGTGTTCATAACTTTTGAAAATCAGGCTCAAGACGTCTGACAAGTGGACCCCATTAATAACAGAAAATCTTGGAGAATTAAGGTGATATTGCAGAGTTTAAGTGATCTCTCCGTGCTATTTTATTAGATTGCCACCGTGGAAACTCCCTCAGAAATGGAGACAGCAACCTAGAGATTAAAGATTCCAGCAGTTCTTAATGGGAAGCGGATTCAAATACACACTCTCTCAAAGAAAAATTATTTCCATCTCTTCTATCTGGTAGTCACCCAGTAATTTTGCAGGATGCAGATCTGTCAGACAAAATTCACAATCCAGCAATCCCTTCTAATCCTACAGTAAGCAACACAGGGGCAGTCTATGTGTTCAGCAGTCTGAGGTGAAATGCAGCAGGAAAGTGGAAAAACAGGTATAGCAGATGCTGGTTTTTCACTAAACTAAACTTAGCCCTTCACTTGAAAGGCATTTGTGGCTTTCCGATGAACCTCAAGCAAGGGGCAGTAAGTACTCTTGCACTAGTATTCTTGCTCTATCCCAAGAGTAGACTCGGAGGCTGATTGTGATTCAGGATCACAATTTGCCTCTTGGTTTCCCTTTGCTTTGGGAAGAAAGTAGCCTGTGCAGGTCTCTACCTGACACAGGGTACTTCTTCTGGTGCACTATGGGAGAATAGCCAAGATTCCACTTACTCCCCACCCATTGCTCTGGGGTGGATGGAAAGATCTACATCTGCAGAGGCTATGCATCCCTCAGTATTGCTACATCTAGTATGGGTAGCTTATGCAGGGGACTAAAGGGATACCATTTTACTGCACTGCATGACTGCACAAACTGGGCTACAACCTGGCTCTGAATTAAATATGAACTCCTCAACTACAAGTGAAGCTCCTTAAAGACCCTCATCACTACTCCTACAAGGCATTTAGTTCTGTATGGACTGTACAGGCACACTAATGAATTGTAAAACAAAAGAAAGTTTTTTCCAAAGAGAGACTGAGTACTTAGAATTGGCCTCTGTCCTAGATTTCCTGGGGTTGTTCCAATTTTGATGGGGCGATCACAAGAAAAGTAATTTCTTGAAACTACTACTGTATTTTGAGTTTATTAACGTCCTCAAAATTATGTTTCATGAACATGGTGAAGTATAGACACAAAGCTTTGTCTAGCTGGAAAAATTAAAAATGCTGTGACACTTCTACCTGAAAGTTGCTTGAAATGGGAGAACTGGAGATCTGAGAGTAGTCATTCACTTCAAAATTTTCAATATGGCATAATTTAAGAGCCACTAAAATAAACCCTAAGTATTAGTGACTATTCTTGACTTTTTTCTAAATAGGTGATAATCCAAGAGCTGGTTCAGGGATCTCTTACCTGGAGGGCCCTTTTTTGCAAAAGAGAGAATGAAAACATGAAGCATGTTATATGCTGTGGTGATTTACCACTGTTGTGGCTTGAAGACAGTCAAGGTGTGTCTACACTGCAATTAGACACCTGTGGCTGGCCCATGCCCACTGACTTGGGATCACAGGGCTTGGGCTAAAGGTCTGTTTAATTGTGGTGTAGACATTAGGGCTAGGGCTGCAGCCTGAGCTCTGAGACATTCCCACGTCTCACTAAAAAAGACAGTCTCAGACTATTATAAATTAATGGACTCGCTTTCTTTACAGTGGTGCTGGGTTTTCAATGGGTCTTCACAGAACTAGTGGTGTATTCCTTCTACTGACCATTACATAAAGTGCAATCATTACATCCTGAGTCATTATTAATGTTGGGCCAATGCAACTTATAATGTGATTAATTGCTTGAAGTGCTGACATTTCATGGACAGAACCCAAGGGAGAGTTTTTCATCACAATAATTACATCTGGTAAATTGTAATCTGCCGAGGACCTTGAAAGTTTGGATGTTAGAAATAATTCACTTGGCCTTATTGCATTAGACTCATTTGGGAGGTCATTTAACTGGACAAAAAATTAGCATAAAAATCTATCCGAACTTAGAGGTAAGGAAAGGGAATTACAAATGAAGTGGTATAGCAAGGTGGAGTGGCCTTCCTCTGACAGGAGACACTATCCCTGCCGCCTGGTGGGGATGGCCAGGCCTGGCACATCTTGTCCACTGGAAGTGGAGGGGTGGAACAGGAAGTATAAGAGGTGGGGCCTCCAGCTTAGTTGAAGGAGAGCCAGGGAAGGAGTCAGTTTCCTCTGCCTTGCTGCTGGCTCCTGAACCAGAGACTGAGCTGTACCAACCCCTCACTCTGGAGGAATATGCTGATGAGCTGCTGAAATTGCTGGTGGCAGAGTACTCCAAAGGCCTGCGAGCAATGAAGCCCTACAAACAGGTAGGGGGAGGAAGTAGACCAGGGAAACCAGACATTAGTCCGATTGTGTTGCTGAAACCATGGTCAGCATGTTTTGGCAGGATCCCTACTGACTCAGTAATGGGATTCCTTGCCACTGTTAAGGCCCTGGGCTGGGACCAGGTAGAGTAGGGTGTGCCTGGGTTCCCCTTCCACTTGGTGCCAACCCCACCTCTGGGGTGACAGCCAACTCACCTTCGAGCGAATGACCTGTATTTAGATGCTGTCTGTCCCAGATAGAGGGCTGGCTACAGATTGCTCTGCCCTGCCCCAAGGGCTGAGCCTGACAGTGCTTGTTGTCTGCCCCAGCCAGAGGGCTGGGCTGAAGACTGCCAGTTGCCCTGTCCTGAGGGACCAGGGTCCTAAACTCTACTGACTTACTGTGTTAATCAACTGTTGATCAGCTCTCTGCCATTAGGTGATGGAGCAAGGCAGAGTGGCCTCCCTGTGATGCTGACAGGGAGGATCCACTCAAAACCATTACACTGGGAAAATAGATGTCAATTTCTTTCTCCTCATCTGTCCTTAAGAGTTGAGAGAACTGTGCGCCATGGCTAGGATTCTAATTTTGCTAAGAGAATGCACCTGCCTCACAGACTGGAGGAGAGACTACAAAACAATTCTGATTCTGCTCCGATGTTATAGGAGTTGCTTCAGGTTTTGGAGGTATCAGGAAAAGGGAGTTACCCTCGCTCTAACTGAAATGCCAGCTAACATCTGTATTTCAGATTATCAGTTTAGTACTCAAATTTCTGAACTGCATTTTCTATGATATCAAATAGATGGGATTGGTATATTACAAATCGTTCTAATTTCAATGTTACTTGAAAGACAAATGACTGATTAAAAATATCTTTCGTTAAATTTCCCATGTTTAATTTTAAAACATTTTCTCAACAATGTTTTAAGTCTTTGGACATAAGTATACATTTTTCATTTTGCAGCGTTTGTCTTGTTTTTAATACAGTTCATGTTACTAAAAGACTGGTACAATTTTGAAAGACTAATCTGTCAGAATTCTTTGGAGTTCTGAAGTCTGGTGGACAAGTTTAATGCATTTCTTAATTTAAATTACTTTTTACATATACAAAGTCTGTGACATGTGAAATGTTTTAATTCTGTGCTGTTTAAGGTTTATTTTCCATTGTTCCTACTGCAACAAACACCAGAAGAGAAACATGTTTGGGGAAAGAAAAGGTGAAATAAATTAAACTTATTACAAGCATTAGTAATATCAGGCATAGTTCTAAGTGTTCATAAAAGATAGAAAATGTTTAGATTAGATAAAGTCATGCTTTATTAACAACAAAGGATTGTATTTTTGACAATATTTCCACACTCCGAGGAATATTGTTTTGCAAAATTTAATTATGTTCCTTTCATGTCCATACTGATCATCCAATGCACTGTAACTAAAATTAAAATTCTTACAGCATATCTTCTTTCCTCTTCAGACAGCACATGGAGGGTGTCATTGATTTTATGGATGACTTAATGAAGCCTAAAGACCTCTGGGGAGTGAACGAGTGTATGCTGGTTTTAAAAGCCCAGAGAATAGGCCCATAAATTTAAGACCTACAATAGTCTTTCCTCAGACCTGGTTGTTGAGGCCACAGTGCTATCCTCTGGGGAAGAGAAACATACAAAATGAGCAAGAGAGGATTTCTTGCTTCTTTAAACCAGAGGTATTTTACTACGTAAAGATGAATTTTAAACTGATTTTAAAATTGGGGTTGATTTATCTGAATCTCAGTGTCCTATGATGCTCTTGTTTTTCACTGTAACTGGCTAGGTGGATACAGAATTATTAATGCCCTATAATGCAACAGGTCTCAACCAAACAATGAGGAGGAACAACCTCCACTGTCCCTGTTTAGTTTGGGGAAAACGTAACTTCCCATACCTGGAGATGGACTGCTATTGTAAATTTATCAGTGCAAGCTAAGATGATAAATCAGGTTTTCAGTGAGTTAAAGAGTGCGCAACCAGGGTTTCACACCTTTAAATACATTGGCTTAAAAACATACCCTTAGTTAAACCAGACCTATGTTATAATACCTCACAGGCCTCATCTGGGCAGTGAGCAGCTTCCCTCAATAATTTTCCTGAGTGGCATGCTCTGGGGTGATACTGAGATGCAATTTTTCTTGTTAATTACCAAAAGCAGCATTTGCTAATAACTTAAGCTCTATTTAGCACAAGTTATTCTCATATTGAATTTCAAACCATTGTAGAAATCACTTCTCCTAACACAGATCTAGCTCCACTATTGATGGAGCCTCAGTTAATGAAAAACAGAGGCTGCTACTAGGAAAGCTAGTCTTTAGGATTGAAATCAATGAAACCTACAAGACTAACTGAAATCCTGAACCACATGATATTATGGCCAGAATTCCAATACAGTTTTGGACTGAGATGATATTTTGTTGTTTAGGAGCAAAGCAGTAACAGATTTCATCACTTGTTCTGGCCAAAATGTAGCAAAAGATCAGTGACTGGAATAATGTTTACTTTTTTTCTATCTTCTTGTTTGAGGAATTGAAGGATTTTGCCTCCTGTTATATGTCCCATGTTATGAGCTTACTAAAGCTCCAGAGTTTTATTAAAATTATCTAGGGAGTGTTTGATTTCTTGGAGAGAAGTGATCCTTGGAGACTGTCAACAATAGCAGCATAATGCCAAGGGAATATAGTTGCAGACAAGCCTCAGGAAATGCTCAAACACACTCAACAGGTTTCTCTTGAGATATAGAGCCAGTGACAGTCATGCTAGCATTTTTCTTGGTCCATTTAATTTACTAATTTCTTTTCTTTTTTAAATTTTTGAATGACTATTGAAACTGAAGAATTGAATGACCGCAGCAAGGTACTGTGTAGTGCAGGCAGGCAGCATGCAAACATCTCCAACCCAACTTTGCAAATGCCTCAGTCCTGACCTGCAGCCACTCTACTATTCGAGCCTGGACCTCCACACAGCTCTGATAATACACTTGAATCCTAAAATGATCATATTTTCAAAATAAAAATCCATGTCCTGCCAGAACTTCAACATAGATTGGCAAGAGGACCTTAACAAAAGATTCATCTACACTGGGGAAAAAAACAAAAATGGCAGCAAGTCTGAGAGCCTGGGTCAACAGACTCAGGCTTGTGCTATGAGGCTACATAACAGTTTAGACCTTCCTGCCTGGGCAGGGCCCAGGCTCTGAAATCAAGTGAAAGAGGTGGGTGTCAGAGATTGGCCTCCAGTCCAAGTGGGAACATCTACACTGCTATTTTTAGCCCATAGGAGGTGCCTGAGTCAATTGACCCAGGCACTCAGACTTGCTGCTGCAGGGTTTATTTATTTATTTTGCAGTGTAGAGATACCATAAAACACTGCCAGGAGATTAGATTTAAAAGTCTTGTAATGATTTTATTGGGGTATGGAAATGCTATTGTAACTAACTATCTCTTCTGTTAATCACCAAATGGTTAGGCCTTGTATTTCTGGAGAGGAGACATGAGCTAAACAAAGAAATTAGAGGAAAGATTCTTAATATTTATAATTGGCCTGACTGAAAACTGGACTCAGATTAAAGAATTTTGGGGCCCTGTGCACTATGAAAATTTCCCCCTTTCCTTAAAGCATCCCTGCCTTAAACATATGCCACCTCACACAGACCCCAGAATGCCCCCCTTACCCCACATATACCCCAATAACCCTCCATCAGCTCCACTTATCCTGACTTCCACAGCACACCTCTCAACAGCTGCGACATACATCCTGTTCACTGCAGCAGCCAGCATCTCAGTCCCATTTGATATAGCTTACACGTTGGCCCCCAACATCTCCCACTTACCCAATAGCCCAACAACTTGCCCCCAGCCTCTCACTCACTGCTCCAAGGACCTTCCTGGCTACTCACCAGCACTCATCCAGCTCAGTGGTCCATTCCTGCCCCAGGCAAGAGCAGCTCCTTTGAATCCTGGCTGCCCAGCTCCACTCACTCCAGTCATTCACCCTTTTCTCACACTGCCCTGCACCACTCTGTTATGGGCTGGCCATCTCTCCACCATGACAGATGGGCAGCCAGGCCAAATTTGAGAGAGGTTTTGTGACCTGGTGCTTGGGGTTGCAGTGCTGCTCAGTTTTTTGTTTGTTTGTTTTTTGTTTCCCTCCAGTGGTCAGAAGCTCTCTGAAATGGGGTGCCCTGTGCAAGTGCGCCAAGTGCACATTGGTCAATCCAGGACTGCTCAAGACAGGTCCTTAAATGGCTTCTTCTGAATAACTGATATAAATATTTTCTTTGATTGCTTAGCTCAATTATAAAGTGTTAAATTATGAATAATGTATCAAACTGGCACCCAGCTTCCTTTAAACAAATTCTTTTGCCCAATAATAAACAGTTTAAAGTATTTGAGATACTAAAATGGGCTTACAATAAATTTGGGAAACATATACTTTGTCTGAATTTACCAAATGAAGAATGCCTCTGGAGGTGACCCACTCTGAAAGGTGTAATCTCTGCTAAAAGCTCTCCTTGGAGAGGCATAGAACAGAGATTGTTACTGAAGTAGCTAGTGTATTATTTGTGTTCTGTCATTTGTGATTTTATTTTGCTCAATGTTTCTTTTCCTTTAATAACAAAATAACCATGGTTAATAATTGTGATTATTTTGTTTAGTTTTCTCAAGGTGTCCCCTATGGTGCATAAAAGAACCACTGTAATTAAAACAGGGGGAGTCAGACCCTTGAGCTGGGGGTAAGAGAAACAATTAGTAAGAGCTGGCCTAGCACTTCTTGTTTCTTTGAACTAAATATTTTTAAAAGAAAATTACTTGACATCCAACAATTTAAAAACACCTTTTTCTATGTCATACATCATACCTGTAGTTAAATTCAGTCCAGCCTGTGTTGTGTAGGCAAGTCCACCCTCTTTCCTGGCTCTCTCCTTCTCCTGACACATTACCAGATTCTTCCCCTCCCCCGAATCCCTTGTGACACACACTTCCCCAACTAGTATCCCTTTTTTCCTGTTTCTCTTTACTCCATGGTTAGGGCCCTACCAAATTCACAGTCTATTTTGGTCAATTTCGCAGTCATAGGATTTTAAAAAATCATAAATTTTATGATTTCAGCTATTTAAATCTGAAATTTCATGGCGGTATAATTGTAGGGGTCCTGATCCAAAAAGGATTTGTGTGTGTGTGTGTGGGGGGGGCGGTGTTGCAAAGTTATTATAGGAGGGATTGCAGTACTGCTGCCTTTACTTCTGCATTGCTACTGTCAGTGGCGGTGGCTATTCCTTCAGAGTTGGGCTGCTGGAGAGCAGTGGCTGCTGGCCAGGAGCCTAGCTCTGAAGGCAGAGCCATCGCCAGCAGCAGTGCAGAAGTAAAGGGTGACATGGTATGGTATGGTATTGCCACCCTTACTTCTGCGCTGCTGCTGGTAGGGCGCTGCCTTCAAAGCTGGGCACCCAGCCAACAGCTGCTGCTCTCCAGACAGTTCTGAAGGCAGCGCAGAGGTAAGGGTGGTAATACCGCAACCCCTCTACATAAGAACGGCCCTACGAGTCAGACCAATGGTCCATTTAGCCCAGTATCCTGTCTACCAACAGTGGCCAATACCAGGTGCCCCAGAGGGAGTGAACCTAACAGGTAATGATCAAGTGATCTCTCTCCTGCCATCCATCCCCACCATCCTGGCTAACAGCCATTAATGGACTTAACCTCCATGCATTTATCTGTTTCCTAAAGACTGGCTCCATGCGGTCCCTCACAAACTGGAGACGGTTACTGTGGGTTTGTCTTTAGTATAGCTTATGTACATACTCCACGAGGTGAGCATTTGAGCTTGTTCCAGA
>NC_133772.1:80525712-80580119 GCF_003597395.2 Chelonoidis abingdonii
ACTGCTAGAGCACTTTTTAAATATTGGTGTTTACATTAGCTATAGTCCTGTCATTGGATACAGAAGCCGATTTAAAGGACAGGTTACAAACCCTAGTTAATAGTTCCGCAACTTCACAGTTGAGTTCTTTCAGAACTCTTGGGTGAATGCCATCTGGTCCCGGTGACTTGTTAACGTTAAGTTTATCAATTAATTCCAAAACCTCCTCTAGTGATACTTCAGTCTGTGACAGTTCCTCAGATTTGTCACCTACAAAAGTTGGCTCAGGTTTGGGACTCTCCCTAACATCCTCAGCTGTAAAGACTGAAACAAAAAAATTGTTTAGTTTCTCCGCAATGACTTTATCGTCTTTAAGCACTCTTTTTGTGTCTCGATCATCCAGTGGCCCCACTGGTTGTTTAGAAGGCTTCCTGTTTCTGCTGTACTTAAAAAACATTTTGTTATTACCTTTTTGAGTTTTTGGCTAGCCGTTCTTCAAATAAAATAACTTTGTGACCCCTTGCAACTCCCTTTTTTTTCAGGACCCCCAATTTGAGAAAGGCTGGTCTCCCCTGTGAAATCTGTGTAGCATAGGGAGAAAAAGCACACAAAAGACCAGATTTCATGGTCCACGACACATTTTTCATGGTTGTGAATTTGGTAGGGCCCTACCCATGGTACTTCCCAGTCCATTACATTAGGAGAGGGAAAGGGACTCGTGTTGTAATGTAGGAGGGGAAAATACTGCAGCACCAAACAGGAGCTAGATTGGGGGTGGAGGAAAAGGAAGAAAATGGTGTGGCCCAGGAAGCATTAGGTGAGGAGGAGCAACAGCATGGTGGCACATTTTAGGCAAAGGTGGAGACACCTTTTCATGTTTATCTCCTGCCCATGTAAAGCAGGCAAAGTTGGGAAGTATGCTGCCAGAGAGGAAGAAAGTTGCAAAAAATAAGAGAAAAGGCTACCAACTGTGCCAGATTCTATAGGGTGTGTCTGAGGTGACCATTCACATATTCCCCAGAATACAGGACATCTGGTACTTGTGGGAATAGTCTGACACCTCCCTGCCCTGGTGTGCAAGGTCATGCCATAAGATGGATGCTATTTTGAACAGCATGCTGCTGATCCCTGCCAGCGTGACTTCATGCACACCATGCCATTGGGGATAGAGCAGCATGCCCTTCAAAATGGCATCCCTCATCCATGACACCGGGCAAAATCATCTCTGGCTTAAAATTGGCTGAATGGCCTCTCTAAGTCTGTCCGGAACATTGAATGTGGATACCTGTTCCACGGAGACAAAGCTAAGAGGCCACCAAACTTTTTTCAGATAATGATTTGTGACCCAGCAGTTTTTAACACCAAGACTCCTGAAGTGAAAGGCTAGGAGACAAATGTCACCAGATGCTTCTGTTCCCTACAGAACAGCTGTTCACATAGAAAGATAATGAATGGAAGACTGACTACAGTTCAGACATTGTTACTTCTGAAGCAGCATTAAAATATCACAATTTCATTGTTCTCCCATTCACCTCAGAGTTCTCTCTCTCATCCCAGCAGTTGGTAGGTTTAGGATCTTTGTTTTTTTTTTCACTTCAGCACTAAATTTAACACCACCATTACCGGAGGATAATGCTTTGTGCATTTCATGAAGCTTTTGTATTTTCAGCTTCATATGCCAAGAGCACAAATGCACATGTTGTGCTTTAATTTATTCTCTTAATTGTCCGAGGCTTCAAAAAATCTGTCTGGTCATGCTTCAGCAGTAATAACAGTCTGTGCAAGTTTGAACACTTCCTTTGAAAAAGCTGGAAAGGCCAAGCTAATATCAGATAAGTATAGAAGACCAAGGACTGGGTGAGAAATTTTCATGAAATCTCCATACTCTTGTGTTCTGATGGGTGACCTACCAGTTCCTAGTGATATCCAACATCACAGCTGGTACTAATTAGCTCTGTTGCTGACAACCCCTACAGACTCCAGGGACCTAAGGGACCCCAGAGACCAAACTCTTATCTTGTTCCACTAGGTGGTCTCTGTAGACGCGTGGAAAGGTACATTGGCAAGGATTAGAGTAGGGGAAGCTTGCTCTGGCACCTATAGTGCTGTACATAAAGAACTATAGTCACCTGGGCTGTGAAGCTGTACTCTTTATTCAACACTAATTTCACTTTAAATGGAACAGTCCCCAAAATATTTTGAATTTGTAACTAAAGAGTTAATACCAATGAGGCAACATTATCTGCTGGTCTGAACTTGAGACTCATGATTCTAGTTTTGGGCCAATTATGCTGGGATCTTGATCATTTAATGATTTCTAAACCTTTATTTTTCTATCAGTAGGTGAGTAGGGAAGAGTAATTAGCTAATACTTGAAAGCCCTGGGGCCCTATCTGTCAATCTGCCCTTCACCAGCTAAACAGCCTTGTCATGTTTCACCTTCTTATTCAAGCTTTTGTCTGGCTTCTTTCCAGTTATATTACACTTCTCCTCCCACAGCATCCTTTCTTGTAGACCAGCCTAGGGGTCCTCAGAAGACCCTTTCCCAGCTGGTCTTTTAACTCCCTAGGGGTTTGTCTACACAGTAAAAGCTGTGCACAAACTAGCCATCTGGAGCTAGTGTTACTTCAGCTAGCTCAGGTAACAATAGCAGTGAAGATAGTGCAGCAAAGGCTTAAGAATCGACTAGCAAGCCAAGTACATACCAATGGGCCATGCCAGGCTTGTACTACCTGTGCTAAAGACCATGCTGTTCTGTCTTCATTGCTATTGCTACTTGCACTAGACATCTTCTCCTGTTCCCTTGAGTCTACCTCTCAATATGGAGCCATAGACTTTTTAGATGTTGTGACTGGTCAGATGACAGTCATCTATCTTCCCCTTTGACAATATGCTAACTTCAGTTTGGCCATATGATCCTTTTTGGGACCTACAAGTCCCAGAATGCCTTTTCTTAGAAGGACTGAGCCTTGGAAGAAGACTGGTTGATGCCTATCCACACCTACCTGTAAAAGGGACGGACAAACTGCCGTCTTACACTTGCAAATATCCTTAATCCAAAAAGTGAAACACTCAGCATAACAGTAACGAAGACAGATACTGACTCAGCTTCGGCCCTAATACCTGATGGAAAGTGTGTGCGAAGGAGAGCTTAAGGTTCCATGAAAGTGGCATCTGCAGCTATTGTGCACCTGCTCTATACCAGAAATTGTGGACAAGTGGAAATTATCTGCCAGCTGAAGGCTGTATAAGATGAGAACCAAAATTTGTGTAGGGCAAAGCAGGGAGTTTCCACAATGTGACAAAGGAACCCCTTGATCAGGCAAAGGCTAAGAAAGGATAGTGTTTAAGTTCACCCTCCAGAATGGTATTCATCACCCACATGGAGGATTGTACACTCCAAGTTTGTTGCTAGAATTCAGCAGGAGGGATTCAGTTCTCCTAGTTACTGCAGGAGTAACAGCAGCACAGGACATGTGGAGGAAGGGTTGGGTTTCTTCACCTGTCAATCTCTAAAACCTGGACTTGGCTCCAGAAGCTCATACATTCCACTCCACGGGCAGCTACATGAGATCCTTCCTTAGCCATGGCCTGATCAAAGGGCTACTTTGTCACTTTATGGAAACACGCTACTTTTGTCCTACAAGATTTTGGTTTCCACCTCCTGGTCATGGGGCCTGCATGCTTGGCAGGAAGTGATTCTTGTTTATAAAATTAATTGAGATTCAGTCTTATATACATGTAAGATATTAAATCCAAAACAAAAACTAAATTAATATTGAGTTAAGGTTGAGAGTACATATCAATTGCTTAAAGGTAACAACCATTACAGGGATATTGCAATTATCCCAAAATCAGAAATCACAAACCCAAGAAATTCGGAGTTAAGTTTACACTTAGATCCAGACATGTTAAAGTAAGAAATCCACATATAAGGAACCTAAAAAAACTTAATGTTGCCCTGCAGTGATAGCATGGAATAACTGTACAGTTATGATTAATAATTTTAGTGTTTGTAGTCCCATATTAAATTAAACTGCTCTTTAAAAACACATTAGATATTTCCCCTCCTGGTGTCACTACAGGGCAGAGTTAAGGTTGTATGCAAATACATTCTGGGAATAACTCAACTGAATTCCAGGCACGTTATGTGTAGTATTTCTGTTGGGAATGGACAGGAGGATGATACATTGTTGCAACAAGTGTTCTCTCCAGCTCATCTGTTTAATTACCAAATCTAGAGACCCAAGCCAGGGATGGTAAAAGGTGTTTTATCACTTGTTTCAACCCCTATCTTATGCCACTGAAGCTGTTGTAAGAGGGCCATAAAGGTAATGAATTTGCCTACAGGGCATCATACCCCAATCACAGGCTCTTCTCCAGTGAGGACAGAGCCAACCATATTGTATCCATCCTGGAGCCTGCCTTCCTGGTGTGCCTAGTTATTCTTAGCTGCTACAAATCCTCTAGAGCAGAGGTTCTCAAACTGTGGTCCATAGACCACCAGTGGTCACCGAGCTCCATTCAGGTGATCCGTGGATAGCTCCCTCTAAGGTGCATGCCTGGGCGGCTGCACGTGAGAAAATGAAGGGCCGCCCACCTAATTAGTGGAGCCATGCAGGCATGGCTCCACTAAATAGATGCCTGGATCCTGGAGAAGACGTACATGTGAGGTAGCAGCCTTGGAGGAAATAGAAGGTAGGTGGGAGGGGGCAGTGGGGTGAGAAGAGGGGATGGGGAGAATTTAGGAAGGCAAAAAACCTCCAGGGCCTCTGCCAATCTTCCCTGGAGGAAAATCCCTTTCTAACCCCAAATATGGCAATGAGTTAAACCCTGAGCATGTGGGCAAGACTCACCAGCCAGCACCCAGGAAAGAATTCTCTGTAGTAACTCAGATCCCATCCCATCTAACATCACAGATGATTGGGCATATTTATCTGCTAATAATCAAAGATCAATTAATTGCCAAAATTAGGCTATCCCATCACACCATCCCCTCCATAAACTTATCAAACTTAGTCTTGAAGCCAAATATATCTTTTGCCCCCACTATTCCCCTTGGAAGGCTGTTCCAGAACTTCACTCCTCTAATGGTTAGAAATCTTCATCTAATTTCAAGTCTAACTTTCCTAGTGTCCAGTTTATATCCATTTCCTATATAGCGCTTTTATCCAAAGTGCTTTACAATAGTTAGCTAACGGTACAAACAAAATTTGGAAAGACCATTAAGTGGTCTGCCGAGACCTGCAGTGGTCTGCGCAAAAAAAAAAAAAGTTTGAGAACCACTGCTCTGGAGGCTATGGGCAACCAAGAATAAGTTAGAGCAGCTCCAAGGCTACTCTAATTTATGACAGGAGCTGGTCAGTATCCCAGACATTGCCAGGATATGGGAAGGCATAAAGGCAGCATGAAGCCATATTTTCCTGCCCTCTCTGTTATAGTGCCAAGCATAGCTTGGCTGGAACCAGAATTGGGCCCCTAGTCTCTTTTTTTGGCAGTTAATTCTGAAGATATAAATTCACTTGATTTCTGAAACCAGCAGAAAGAAATAGCACCATCTCTCTCTCATGATTCTATCATCCAGGGCAATTTCCTGCAGCTGTCTCCCGGTTCTATTTCACTGACAAAATAATTCTCTTTAAGAAAATAAAAATGGCCATACTGGGTCAGACCAATGGTCCATCTAGCCCAATGTCTTGTCTTCTGACAGTGGCAAATGCCAGGTGCTTCAGAGGGAATGAACAGAACAGGTAATCATCAAATGATCCATCCTGTCATTCACTCCCAGCTTCTGTCAGAGGCTACTGAGACCCAGAGCATGTTGTTGCATCACTGACCACCTTGGCTAACAGCCATTGATGGATCTGTTCTCCATGAATGTATCTAATTCTTTTTTGAACCACATTATAGTTTTGGCCTCCTGGCAATAAGTTCTATAGGTTGACTTGTGGAAGAAGTACTTGCTTTCATTTGGTTTAAACATGCTCCCTATTAATTTCATTGGGTAGCCCTGTAGTTTTTGTTATGTGAAGGGTCAATAGCACTTCCTTACTCACTTTCTCCACATAATTCATGATTTTACTGACTTCTATCATATCCCCCCTCAACTGTCTCTTTTCCAAGCTGAACAGTCCCACTCTTTTTAATCTCTCCCCATATGGAAGCTGTTCCATACTCTTAATCATTTTTGTTGCCCTTCTCTGTACCTTTTCCAATTCCAATATACCTTTTTTGAAATGGGGCAAACAGAACTGCACGCAGTATTCAAGGTGTGGGCATACTATGGATTATACAGTGGCAGTATGATAGGAAAGGCATAGAGAATAACTAACGATTCCTGAAACTCTGTTAGCAGAGCTGTAACTAGGCATTTTAGCACCCTGGGCAAGCAAGCATATTTGCACCCCCTACCAGGTTTTTAGATGATATGAGTTAGGATATTATAGAATAATGATAATGCATTTATTTTTGTGTATTGGTACAATCCATAGACAATAAAAGCTATTGTATGCTTCCTTTAGATGTCATTAATTTTCACACAATCCTTTAACATCCCCATAGTATCCTCCTATATAAACTTTGAGTAAATTCATTGGTAAGCACTGGAAAAAAGAAATGAACTGAAAATAATCGTAACATAAATATGGATACTGCAATGACTTAATAGTATGAAACATTCAGAAAGACATAGAATTGCATTTTTGTTTATTAAAGTGATACTGGTGGTTTTCCATCACCCCACAGTGAGACTGTGGCTAGAATAAACAGCCATCTCTCTCAATGACACATGGGAGAATAAAAGGGACTCAAGAGTACACAAAGAATGAATTTAACACAGAAGTGGATTCCCTAGCAATTGAATTACAACCATACCATCTGCCTCTCTATAAGCAGAAGCCACCGTTTCTCTGGCCTTTATATGAGGGAGATGGTCATTTTGGGTTGTGGGGACCAGGGGGAGTTGTAAGATTTCTGTTTTTTATCTTTTGCATTGTGATTTTATTTTTCTAAGAAGAGTATTGATTATTGTTTACTTCCTGGTACAATATTATGGTTGGCTTATACCTGATCATTTCTCCTGCTGAATCCTGCCAAGCAAATTGGGATTAAGGATTATAGCCAGTTGCAGATTAGCCCAGGGGCCCTGACCAGTTGGGGTGCCCCATGCCCCAACCTGCTCTGCCTGCCTGATGCTCCTGCTGGGGAGCAGCGTTGGGGCACAGGAGCTTGCCCTGCTCTCCTCGCCCGCCCAACGCTCGTGTCAGGGACCAAGGGAAGCACCTGCTCCCCAGCAGGCATGCTGGGAGACTGCTGGTGGAAGGGGTGGGGAGGGGCCCCCACTTGCACAGACCCAGACCCCCCCCAAACCCATAATCTGCCTCTGATTATAACAGCATGGCTTGTTTGTATAAGGCCAGTGTGGGAAGTATCATTCAGCTGGGGAAGCTATGTTGAAACAGCTGATAGGAGGCATGACATATCCTGCATCTTTGCAGCGGGTTAGACTAGATGACCCTTGCAGTCCTTTCTAACCCTGTGGTTCTATGACTTTTGACTTCTGGCCAGGCAAGGCCCCACACATCTAAGTATGTAGACAAAAGAAAGTATATGGCTGTGGTGATTGTGAAATCAGGCTATGTATGCTTCAGTGTGAGTCAGTTCCTTTGGTTTAGTGGCTAGATGGGCATATCACTGAGTTGATGACCCTGGTCTCGTAGAGAGGGGTGTCAGGAACAGACTAGTTGGGTCACAGCCCAGAATGCTACAAGCACAGGTCACAGTAGACATGCTTCTTCACTGGTTCGTATCTCACCAGCAGCCCCAATCCAGATCTGAACGCAGTGCAGATTTCCCTATCGGTCTCTTCACCTGTACAGTAAATGGTCTGTATTCTTCTCTGTCTGGGCACAACTGAAAATTGGCCCTAGCCCAAGATTAGAAGCCTTTTTAAAAAAAAGCCAAAGTGTGTTCAGCATCCTGGGCCAGTCTGCTCTGACAGTGTCAATTCCCTGATGTGTGAGTGCACCTTGCTGGCAAGTTAATGGAGCATTATAACAATGGCTCAGAAGGAGGCTCCTTATTCTGTTATTGTAATAACGATTGAATCAGGCTGGTGCAGCAACAAGTAAGAGTAGGTCACAATAACAGGACAACACAGCTACAGGAGGGAGCAGGGCATGTTTTACCCTTACTGAGTGTTGACTAAAAAGGCCTGTTTTACTTGTGCTGTGTTTACTTTCTTTAGCTATGTCTACACTGCACTTTTGATGGTCAGTGGTGTGGGGAAAAAAACACATTTCTGACTGACAAAAGTTTTACCAACAAAAAGCACAATATGGACAGTGCTTTCTCCCGCTGACAAAGCTATTGCTGTTCCTTAGGGGTGCTTTTTATTTTGCCAGCAGGAGAGCTGTCTCTTGCTGCCAAAATGCAGCTACACGGGAGACCCTGCAGTGGCACAGCTGTACCAGCACAGCTGTGTCTCTGTAAGACACACAGTACTTAGTTTCTACTGTTGCTTCCCCAACTTTAAGTCACAAGCAGCCCAGGATGTCTTCATTTTTTCTTGTCTGAACACTTCCTCATAAGCATGGAAATCCCCCCCCCACCTTATTTTTTGCGACTAGGTTGAGCCCCCTGCCCTATCGGGGTATCTGTTACCCCCTCTGCCCCGCGGCAGGGCTTTGCATTGCCTCTGCCAACATCTGGCAGCATCTCACCCCAGAGCTGAACTCTAGCTCCTACTCCCTGGCTCCAATTTTGCTCTTCAGTCCCTCTCCTACCCCTGCCTCCAGCTGTTTGACCCCTCCCCATGCAGTTAGTTTCCACCTCCCTGCTCAGACACTGCCCATCCCCACCCCTGATTTGGCCCCTTTGTCCCCATTTAACCTTTTCAATCCCCAGCGAGGACAGCAGCTTCAGCAGATGTGAACAATGAGCATGCTCAGTAGGAGTCAAGCAGCACTCAGCACTTTGCCCACCTATTGCCCTACCAGGGTCCTAATGCTGGGATCCTACTTTGGCCAGGATCACTGGGCCAGCGATCCTGCGTGGTGGGGGCCTAGCACCCTGGGCTCTAGCTGGATGCTGCTGGGCCCAATCCTGCAGGGGCGGGGAGGAGGAGGAAGGGGCTCATGCCACCCCATTTTTGCACCTCTGGTGTCTCTGCACCTTGGGCAACTGCTCTGCTTGCCCTGCCCTAGTTATGGCCCTGTCTGTTAGTTTTTTGTGTTTGTTTTTTTGACTGCCACTGCACAGAGTGGATGTTTTCAGAGAACTATCCATTATTTACTCCAAGATCTTTCTTAAGTGATAGAATCTAAATTAGCTGTTATCATTTTGTATGTACAGTTGGGATTATGGTTTTCCAATGTGCATTGCTTTGCATTTATCATCACTGAATTTCATCTGCAATGTTGTTCAGTTTAGTGAGATCCTTTTGTAACTCTTCACAGTCTGCTTTAGACTTAACTATATAAGTTATTTTGTATCATCTGCATATTTTACCAACTCAGTATTCACCCCCTTTTCCAGATCATTATGATATCTTTATATCAGGAAAAAGTTTTATTAAATGGAAAAAGGTGGATTTTTTCCTTCCCCAGTCTGAACAGATGAGCCAGAATGAATGAGCAGCTTCTATAAAACTGAAAGTCATAATAAAGGAAATAACACTAATTGTTCTTCAGGGTTCCTGGGGAACAAGTGCAGTGCTTTTTCACAGGGAGAGGAAACAAGACCCAGTGTAATGAGATAGAGCAAGATAGCAATGAGGGCAACTTCAATGAAATTGACATAGAAAAGGGGGACACATGGGGCTCCCATCTAGGAGAGAGACCAAGAATAACCTCAGTCCTACAAGATGTAGAGGATCTGATGTGCATCTTGCGTGCGTTAACCCTAGCAATATGAGGATCTGGTTCAAGTGAATGTGTTGCTATGAATTACTGTCCACGTGAAGTCTCCTGGGGGGCTAGTATAAAAGCACACGATATGCTGACCGAGTGTGTGCTACATTCCCATGTGGCACACTGCTATAACCAAACATCTTGCTTTCTATATTATTTTTCTTTCTCTCTTACCCTCACAGAGAGAGAGGGGATCTGGTAATTTAAAAAAAATTAAATATATATTTATAGACAATTGTTTCCTTTTAAACATTAAACAATCATTTTATTTTAAAGAGACTCCATTGTAAAAATAATTAAAATTATTAATACCTTAGATAACTCTGTAAATGAAAATAATCTAATTTAATTTTCACTATTAATGTTCAGTTTTAGCATTTCACTCCTTTTGGAGCATAGTACACTGAAAATAGACTGGAAGTACAGTCTGTTTCACTTTCCTGTTCTTATACACTAGCACAAACCTGCAAACACAGGGTATTACAAGGGTTGTAAACACAGCAGAAAGTGTTTTATACATATATAAAAGTTTTATTTATATTCATATTCTCAGTGGAATTAAAAAAATTCCCAGTGCTACTTCCTATTGGACCTGGGTTCTATAAATTCTTGGTTTTACAAAACTTGAAATTTACCTCTCTCTCCCTTCCTCCCCCTAAACATGTCCTTTTAAAGTATTAATTAGCCCAAAGCCAGTGTCAACTGCTTGTGGCTGGATAGTTCCCATTTCAGATGGGTCAAAATAAAGGCAAGTTTCTAAGATAGATTTGTCATGCTTTCTGGAGTTGCTCAGGACCATGAGTGCCTGCCTCAGGGTAGACTGTCAAAAACAGGGCAGATACCACCAGTCTGGGGTATGTTCTATAACTAAATTTTACCAATTCAGTAACTAATATGAACTCCTGGATCAGTCCATTCTTACCATGGAGTCACAGACAGTCCCCTTAGGCTCTTCTATCTTGCCACTCAAGCAAGCTGGACTTAATGATAAATGGTCACTTACACAAACACTCACAAAATGTTCAGGTTGCTTCCATTCCTGAGAGACCAGTCACTTCCCTTAGATCAGTTTGTATATTAGATCTCACCAGAGACAACATCTGTAGCCAATTCTGTAAAACTATCTAAAGATTTATTAACTAGGAAAATAAAAGTTATTTACAGAGCTTAATTTGAAATAGGTGCTGGGGCTCAAACATTTTTTCACTTTCATAACTGACATGGCAAGCCCAGAAGTGCAGGGGCTGAGCTCTGGCAAGCCCTGGCACAAATTAAGCACTGGTTATTTACAGGCTAAGGCAAGCATGCATATCATGCAAATAAGTTGCAGCAGACTTGTAGTTATCTGTCAATTCAACATGTCTTTCAGGGCAAACCCAGGAATAACTCTGAGGGATCTATTGCTTCAGTTTAGAGCCTCTGGCTGAGTGAGAATGCAAACAGCAAAGAGAAGATCATTTTTCCTTGTGAGGCATTTATATCCTCTTCCCTCAAAAATCTAGCTGATAGGAACTGTTTCCAGGGAGGTCCCTTCATCATGGAGGGTGGGGAGGAGGAATGTAACTAAAAATCTTTTGATCTTGATCTGGGACGATGGTTCAATTGTAAGTGTATTTTAAAACTCCCTCTGACCTCATGTACACACCTTGGTTGCTTTCAAAGAGTATTGTGTAAGAAGCCTTCACTCACTTTGCCTGCTGTTAATCCAAGTTTATATATCCATTCAGAGTTCTGTGCCTCAGTACAGCTTCCCACTATCTACAACTTCAGTCTAGCTTGCAAAAAACTGAGTCAGGAGACCTGCTTTGTAAATCAACATTGTTGTTTAGTAGGGGGCCCAGACAGCCTAGCAGACCCAATGACTGCAACATGTAAGACTTTCAAGCTGTTATAAAATTGCATCTCAAATATCTGTGCATACAAATGCTGCCTTGATGTTATGGAAACAGAAAGGTCTGTGAAGCAGAGCAAGGTCTGGTCTAAAATTAATTATGTCAGGTGCTGCTTAGAACTGTATCTCAGGGCTACTGGTGGCTCTCTGCATGTTGCTAAGGAAAAGAAATGGAGAGAACTGTGGGTAAAAGGAGAAGGTAACACCAGAAATGTTTTTTTTTTCCTGCTTCATTAGTTCTGCCTAGTATCTCCTCTCCTTCCCATCTTGCCTTCCAGCTGGCCTTGACCTTTCTGCAACTCAGACCAACGCATTGGTCCCTACAATCTGGATAGCAGATCTCTAAACATGCTGAATCATCTTGACTATATTACAACAATTCTATTTGCCTAGGGATCCAAAAAGCAAAGCTGAGTTTCACAAGAAGAGTGGAAGTGGCTGCTGGGATGAGTGGCAACTGAAAAATAATGTTAATGAATTTTGTTTTTATATGGAACTACAACTGTCTTAGCAAGGACAGACTTAGTCTATTGCCAATCTCATGAACACAGGCAATGATGGGTGCTTCAAAGCTCTCTCAATTTTTTTTAATATAATTTGCTCTTCTTTCCATCGGGGGTGTATTCTCACTTTCTGGGGCCGGGGGCACTGTAAATTTTTACTCCTCGGGGAATTCTGCACCAAAAAATTAAATTCTGTGCACAGTATTTTAAAATTCTGCAAAATTCTGCATATTTTATTTGTGAAACTAACACAATATAATCAGGTCACTTTCAATTATTCTGGTAATTTATTTCAAAATACCTGTCAGCAAGTATGTCTGTAACAATACAGATACAAAAAAGATTTCCCCAGGAGTAGAGAGTTAAAGAAACCTCTATGACAACCCAGTTCCTGTTTCTCTGTAATGCTTTTTGTTGGGCACCTCAGTCTGATCATACATGCTAGCTGGGCATATCTGGTGGGGAAACTCTGCCCCTCAGGTCTTTTAGTTGATTCTCATTTTTTCGCCCTGACTCTGTAGGGTTACTATATAGAGGATCCCAAATAGAGGACACTGCTGGGTAGAAGAGGAGTTGTAGGGGGTACAGTCAGGGGATGCTGATGAGGTATGTGTACTGGGAGAGGGTATTTGGGGGTGCTTGAAGGGGCTATATAGGACCCTCCGGCCCAGATACCTGCTACCCCTCCCCTGCAGGGCCCAGCCACAGGGTACCCCCGGCCCAGAGACCCGCACCACCTCCCTCCCCAAGCCCAGTTGCAGGGCCAGACACCCGCACCCCCTCACTCCCCGAGCCCAGGGAGCCAAAGGGAGAGAGAGCCTACTGCAGGTCAGAATGGGCTTGTATGGAGTTTCCTGTGGCGATTTCACTGTTGGACCTTCGGGGATGACACTGTGCAGGGCCTCCATCCCTGCTAGGCTGGGCTGAGCCTTCCGTTCACTACAGGGGCATGGCCCACACTCTGCCTCCTTCTTTCAAGGCATGCCGGTAACTCACACCTTCTCTGCAGCAGTGTCCTCTATTTTCAATCTGGGAACTGGGCTCTGCCAGGTCCAGTGGCCCTTAGTGGGGGCCAGCAGCTCTGCAACATACAATTCTGCAGGAAAAAAAAATTAATTCTGTGCAGAATATTAATTCTGCACAAGTTCTGCATAGCACAGTGGTGCAGAATTCCCCCAGGAGTATGTAAATGTAAATCTGTGCTTACCTGATGTATATTATGGGATGAGATATACATACTGTAAGTGCACTGGAGAGCTGGGTGGTTTGTATAGAACTGGGATCCATTTAGTTATAATTCTTCACACTCTATCATGAAATGGAGATATTGTGGGAGTGCTATGAGAGCCTCAAATTTCCCATTAAGGAACTTGCTGGAAAACAACATTGTCTGGCATTGGGAAATGTGACAAAGTTCCTCTTCCACTTTGGTGGGTCCTGCGCTTATTGGCGGATTTGTTCACCTCAGTGATCTTCCCTTCTTGTGGAACCCACAGTCTGAGTCAGCTCCTCCTGTGTCTGATCAGGAGTTGGGAGGTTTGGGGGGAACCCAGGCCCACCCTCTACTCCGGGTTCCAGCCCAGGGCCCTGTGGATCGCAGCTGTCTATAGTGCCTCCTGTAACAGTTGCAGGACAGCTACAACTCCCTGGGCTACTTCCCCATGGCCTCCTCCAAACACCTTCTTTATCCTCACCACAGGACCTTCCTCCTGGTGTCTGACAATGCTTGTCCTCCTCAATCCTCCAGCAGTATACTCTCTCACTCTCAGCTCCTTGCCTTCTTGCTCCCAGCTCCTCACACACGCTCCTTCTCCTCTGGCTCCTCCCTGCCTGACTGGAGTGAGCTCCTTTTTAAACCCAGGTGCCCTGATTAGCCTGCCTTGATTGGCTGCAGGTGTTCTAATTAAAGTAGCTATCTCTACTGCCTTCTAGAAAGATCTTAATTGGCTCCAGGTGCCTTGATTAACCTGGAGCAACTGCCATTTGGTTACCAGGGTACTAGGGATTTGTTTAGCCTGCGGCTAACATATCTGTTTCTCAGTACTTTACTGTAGCCATCTGGCCTTGCCCCATCACAGAAAACAGACATAAAGAGCAGTGTAAAACATTGTTCATTAATCTATCCATTTTAAAATACTGTGAGTTACCTGAGTCAGGTGCACTATCAATAGGTGCATCTTCCAGAGAATGAGGTCAAGTCTTATGCAAAAAGGGAAAGCAATTGCATAGAAGGCAGAAAGAAACTATGGCAAACTTAAAGAGGAGATATTACCAACTGTGGTTTAGTTTTGTTCATCTTCGGTTCAACAACCCTATACACCATTTATACACGACAGAAAGTTCTACATGTAGAAATTAGTACTGGTTTGTTTTTAAAAACCTTGGTCTTCAGCACCAAATTACAATCTAATGCAGGGGTCGGCAACCTTTCAGAAGTAGTGTGCCGAGTCTTCATTTATTCACTCTAATTTAAGGTTTTGCGTGCCGATCATATATTTTAACGTTTTTTAGAAGGTCTCTTTCTATAAATCTATAATATATCACTAAACTATTGATTTATGTAAAGTAAATAAGGTTTTTAAAATGTTTAAGAAACTTCATTTAAAATTAAAATGCAGAGCCCCCAGGACCGCTGGCTAGGACCCAGGCAGTGTGAGTGCCACCAAAAATCAGCTCGCGTGCCATAGGTTGCCTATGATGTTGAAGGTGCAGAGATATTATTTCTGCATAGAATATAAAAGGAGTAAAGAATATAGATTTCTTGAACAGGGTGATAAACAGATCAATACCACATGAAAGTGTTATTGATGAGTATGGAATTCATGTGGTGGGGCATATTCCTATTAATTCATAATTCGGAGAATTTTAAACTGAAAAACAGAACTTTTAGCATAAACTGAGAGTAACTGTTTTAAAAGGATGGCCCAAAGAAGGCATCGATTTAGACCCCAAACTGAGACCAGATCAGTTATTTAAGGAAGAAGTTAGTGAGGAGGACATTTTGCTAAGAGAAACAAGACTTACTGTTCCAGCAGCCCTGAGAAAATAAATGATCATTAACATATAGATCAGTCACTAGGAATTGAAAATGTTAGCAAATGAGAAGAGGTATCTTATTCCATTTGGGAGGATATTCAGAAAAGACATAGGACAATTTAGTGTTCTCTGTTTACAAGAGGTAAACATGGGCATTATATGCCCATAAAGGTAGTAAAATGGCAGCTCCCTGGTGAGGTATATTTGGCTTGGAGCAGGGATTTTGAGAAGAGAAGTTTACCTTCAGGATAGCACAGCTGTACAGCTCTTAATGGTTTTTTCACAAACTTACATAGAAAAACCTGGGAGATATCAAACAATCAATACAGACCCCAATCTTTTTTTTAAATGCACTTTCAGCATGTCTTCAGGGGAGATGCAATAGAATCTAAGACTGAGAACCTGCTTGATTTCAGTGTGGACATTCTGCAGGATAGCTGCAGAGTCACTGCCCACAGCAAAACTCACAAGTCCCTTCCACTTCTAAAGCATCTTCTTGGGGGATGGGCTGTTATTCAACATGTTGGTGAATAACTTCACAACATATGTCGCTGGTCTGCCCTTACGGTTCTCTGGCCCCTAGTTACCCAGCTCAGTGTAATGTTGCATGGAGAGTCAGGACAACCTAAAGGGAATGAAGAGGCCATTATTATCCAGCTTGCCACCAGATGCTGCCCCTTAACCTCTGACACCATGTAAGTACTGCCAAGGCACAGCCTGAACTGTGAACCCAAACTAGGAACATAATTCCCAGCCCTTGCCCAAAAGCCCCCAAGACAACTGCAAATATGAACAGCAAATATTGCCCACTCAAAATTCCTCATCTAGCCCCCAGAACACACCACTTGCCATCTCTGAGGTCTCCCCAAGACTGGGAAGAAGCTCAGGGAGGAGAAGTCAAATACATATTTAAAAAAAAGGTATAATTGCCTCTCTGGAACATGAACAACTACTTTTTTTTTTTCATGCTCTCCCAGCCATGGCATCTGCAGGGCCAGAACTTCAAGGACAGGGCCTTTATCAACAGCTAAGTGGCTGGTTAACCTGAGGGAGAAGACACTGAAAACTCAGGATGAGATTTCAGAGACCTCATTGCAGAGTCCCACAGAAAAATAAAACTGAGAGCTGGAAGTTGCTTGCAGTCTGAGAGGGAAAAAGACAGGCAGCTATCGAGAACATCAAAGTGGGCAGAGACAGCACTGCAGAGAAAGACAGGGACATGCAGAGGCAACTCCTGGAGAAAATACAGAAGCAGAATGCTCTGCTGGAGTGTATGCCGCTAGCAGGCCCACAGACAATTCAGTGCCCTCAACCAGGATCCATCCATGTTCTGCAGCCCCTGAAATGATATAGGGTACTGCAAACACCAGCATATATTCTCTGCTGTACCCACACAGCCATGCTCTCAGATGCTATTTCCTGCCTCAGTTCATCCAGGATCCCAGCGTTTTCCACCCATCAAATGCCTCTGACAACACTGAACCCCAACACGCAGGGCCAGAAGGCAAAAGAACAAGAGCAAAGTGTACACTCACCAGTGAACTGGAGCCCCCTCCTCGAAATCATTATATACTGCTCTTCACTTGCGCTGTTTCATTTTAAAGCTGTTTCATTTGTTTTATTATAAATTAGAAATACCGTACATTCATAAAGAATCTGCAGTGCATGATACATAAAAAAACTAATTTTTACATAAGTCATGGGTTTTCAAAAGAGTAGAAAAGAGAGACACAAAATGAGTGCCGTGCCATGCCATGCCTAGTGCCCATAACTGAAACTGCAATGCTCACAATCCATAAGCAGTTGGCGTCTGTTCTCTGCAATTCTTCACTGATTCTCTGAGCTATTTCTGGCCTTTGCCTACTTGGAGGCATCTATTGTGGAGCTGCACTTTTCAGTCCTCACCCTCCCTGGAATTTGGTCTTCCTAAGAAGCTTTTCCCAGATGCCTGGGAGCTGCCTGAAACCCCTTCATCTTTGGTACCCTCTCCCTTTGGTGCCAATCCTGGGGTCTGAACTCCTAGCTACAGCTCAATTCTCCCTAGTAGCCCTACAATCTGGTTCTCCCTAGCTAAGTCAATCCTTAATTAGCTGTCTCTCCTCCAGGTACCATAGACTCACTGTTAACCCTTTATTTGCCAGTGCAGGGCATAAACCCTCATAAACAGCCTCTTATATAGTAGTAAATATTAAATGTCTTTACCTCAGCACTTTCTCAAATTTACTGCAAATATACTGTAGTTATTACAGGCTTTAATTTTAACTTTGAAATGACTACTGACAAAATGGGTTTACTTCTTATTTGGAGGGAAGGATAAATTTCCATCTTCAAACAGAGAAAACCTTTTGTTGGCTAGTTTGTAGAGCTCCTACTTCAAGATGAATTTATCTCTATTTACTGCCTAGTGTAAAATACAGTTTTGCAGAAGTAAACAGATGTGGATGGAATTAATTTTCCTATGGCCTGTTGGGACAATTGAGGATATTTAATGCAAAAACTCATTAAGAGGAGTTCAGTTGAATTTTGAGCTAAGTCTTGTTGCTACTGAATTCTGAAAGAGGCTTTTAAGCTGTGAATGGAAAATGAGTAAAGCTAATTGAGTTTCTGACTGGGTTTAAAGTCCAATAATATTCTGAAAAGTCTGCATCTGTGTAACACGCTTGCTGAAACCACTGTGTTACCTCTCTGCCTCAGCTACTGTGAGCTTTGCTGGAGATGGGACTACGTGTCAGCTCCCTGCCATGCCTGTCTGCCTTCTTCACCGGCAAACTCCTCCAGAGTCTACCAGTCTTAACCTTGCCTAGCAGGCATCAGTCAGTGAACTCCAGCCCCTGAGATCCTTGGAGATGTCTCTCTGCAATGCACAGCCCTACCATTGTACATTCACAGAAGATATTGAGTTGATACACTGCAGCTCATTAATTTAACTGGTGTTTGACAAACACTCTTATCTCAATCACAGCACTGAAGTGATTTCTAGTAAAGTAATGCAAGTTTATTACACACAAAGTCATAGGTTTTAGTGATACCAGGTACAAAGGGTAAGGATAGAAATGGTGACAAATGAAAGTAAAATGATGCTTCTAAGACTTAAACTTAACTTCAGCAAATTACAGTCTTTGCCTATGCAGGTTTCTCACCTACATCCCAGAGACTTCGACCCTCTGGGTTGAAGGAGCCACTTTCCTTAGATCTACAAGAGCCCTGGCCTCTTGTATCTGTGCATTAATGGATAACTATGAGGTTATCTCCCCTTCCTTTTATTGTCCAGAAAACCTTTGAAATGTATTCTTTGAAAAAGTAAGCCTAGACAAAGTTTTTGTTGTAGACACCATGCTGTCTTCTCCTCAATTGATAACTTTGTTAACCTTATAAGTAAATTTACCTTCATTGTCTCTGCCTGATGACCAGGCTGGTTGAACAAGCAAATACACATTCCTTTGTCTAGGCAGTTTGGGATTAAGCATTGCTTGCCAAACACAAAAGCAATTTTAGGGCATATTTTTATCTCATTGCATACACCCCATTCACACACCACACAATGGTTTTCAGGACCAGCCAGTTACCAGATTATATAGGATACTTTACATGACACCTTTTAGATGCAGATTATGACAACAGTGTGTGTAGTCAGTATGTCAGGCCTGACAAGAGTTACTGACACAGAGTAGCGAACCACCCATGGTCTGGGTAACAATTTGAAAACACATGGCTGAAAATGAGCTTCAAGATTGTTGAGATGAGTCAAGACCAACAATTTTACATCTTCATATTCTAATTAATTTTCTCTAGGAATCCATTCATGCTAAAATACTTCTACACTAACAGTTTCACACAAGTTTTTTCAAAGGATGATTTTTTTTCTTCTTGAATGCAGTATATTTTTTCTGAAATCACAGTTTGTTTATTCTAGACCTTGAAGAAAGATTTTCAAATTATTCAGTTCAATCAAATATGTCTGCCAAGTGCCAAAATAGTCAACCATCATGTACTTTAAAAAGTGTTGAGTTAATTGATTATCACCATTTAGAAGTTTATTTATTCTTCACCATTTATACTTCAGCTAAATGAAGGAATATCTAACCCTGCGACAACCCATTGCTGTTTTGTATGAAATAGAACAGAATCATGGTTCAATGAGATTTCCTGCACTGAATAAATGAGAAATTCCTGATATATCAGGAGCATATTATATCATCCTTTGTATGATTCCTGAATTAGGTACGCTGGCTATATCTCCTCTCTGTAGAATTAAAAAAATTTGAAATATTAGGATCATCACCTATATGAATGGGTGCCTAATTCCCGAGATTCCTAAATGTAAGAGCAGAAACTGTAGCCTGCACTGCAGAATTCCTGAAATAATCTGCAGAAGCAACTGCTAAAGTGCCTACTATATAACTGCATAACTACATGAAATGCCATATTAAGCAACAATGGCATGTTTGTCTTGCCAAAAGATAATTTTTCACTCCGAGGACATCATTGAAAAAAACCTGACTATAAATGTTAGTTAAGCTTCTATAGCCCCTTTTTGAAGGCATGAGTAGAGGAGCAAATGTAGGATGTTAAATAACATTCATAGTCAGTGGGCATCCTTCAGCTGCTTCTCCGATAATATATGTCAAGAATCTAAGGAATTCTCTAGTGGGAGCTACATACCATGTAGTCAGCCTTTTCATGACACTGAAAAAGGCAATGCCACTGCTGCTATGAACTTTACTGATTTTCATTATGGCTGTTCCTCTGAAATGGGCCATTTCCCCTTCACTAAGCTACTGGGATGATGATTTAAACAGTTTGAGAGTCACTTATCATTACTTATAAACTGCTTTACAAACAATTAATTCTTTAAGTCTAATTGCACAATGCAAGCTGGGAAACTGAGGCAAAGGACACTGCCCCAAATACTTACTGTTTACATACTTTTAAGTCACTGATGCATGTTTCCCTCTACTGCTCCCCACTCACAGTTGGTTGTCCAAGGTCAGCAATGTCTTAGAAACCAGGGGTGCATTTAGGTGGGTTCACCACCTGCCCCTGAAGTAGAGGGGTGGTGGCTGAGTGATGTCTTCACCTCTGCTTGTCACTATCTGTGATAGCATTCAACAGCAGTTAGCATTCAAACCCTGGGTAGTACACAGGCTATCTTCCTGATGCCTTCTCCAAACTCCTACTTCCTGCAGCCTGTTCTCGTTTCCTCAAGTTCCGTGCACATTTCTACAATAACATTTTGTAGTGTAGATGAGGTTTAGGGGAGAGCTCTGTTGCCATGGTCCCTGCTCCTGCTCTTGTGCTGTGGGCAGAACACAGGGGCCTGGCCAGCCACCTCCAGGTCCATAAGCTTGCCACCCAGCTGCTTCAGCCTCCAGCTGCTGCTAACTGGGACACCACTGCCACCCCCACCTCCCGCCATGGCCTCCTCTGTTCATCTGTGCTGCAGGAGGTGAGTCATCTCTGGTCGAAGTCAGTCACCCAGTGAATGGCGCCTGCCGCCACCTCCCACTCCCCAGCTTTGCTACCTCCTTTGGCTGTCCTAGTGCTGTCCCCTGCCCCTCACTCACTGCCTGGCTCTCCGCCGTGTGCTAGAAAAGCTTAGTGCTTGCCCCACTTGTTCTCAGCCAGGTTTTGCAGTCTGAAGGGTAAGGGCGACCTTGCCTAGTCAGTGTTGGCTGTTGATTTTGGAAAAACAGAGATGTGTGTCATTATTCTCCTCCCTCTCTCCCCGCTGCCCTGGTTAAATCCTGTTGCAAACATTTGAGTATTTTCCTCTCCAGGCCTCAGGAGGAAAATCTCTCACTGTTCCTGTCCCTTTTGGTGTGTGCAGTGTTTAATGTGTACCAGGGCATCTCTTTCATTACAAATGAAGCAATGCCCCTTCTTCCCTCCCTCTGAAATGAGTTGGGCTTGTTTTGGGCTTATTTTGAAAGGTAAGGCTCCTTTTTTTTTTTTTTTTTTTTTTTTTTTAAATGTGCAACTTGGCAACAGATAGACAGGAACCAATAGCAGTGGTGGATGAAGAGAGTTCAGCCAGGCTACATTACAGGAGCATCAGTACTATATTTATTTTAAGTATTTTCTTGTTTAAATAATTTTTTTGTTGTTTAAAACTTGCTCTGGTTATCACTAAAATACAAGAGAGCAGAGTGGAGTTGGAGAAGCTTGTGCTATAGAATGGCTTCTGAAGAGAGAAGACTTGTGAAATGTTCTAATACATAAATTCAGGCATTTTCTCAGTGTACTGAATTTCAGCAGCCTCATCCTTGCAGCCTGGTACTGCAGACTGTGAGAGGGGCTTCAGCTTTCCATTCTTTACTCAAACTTTCATAAGAAAGAGACAGACACCATTTAAAGTTAACGATCTGATCTGCCTCTCAGTTTAGGTGATGATGCCAGAATAATGGCCTCATTACTACATCATTTACTTCATTACTGTAACAATGCAGAGCCAAAAAAGACAGGGCTTTATGTTAGGTTTACATGGTTTGAACTTTATGTATCTTTTCTATTGCATGGTAGAATTTCAATTTGCAAAAATGTTGTGGTTTTCCATTATGTAATAAAATCAGATTTTATTAGTAATTCTGCCAGTTGCCGAACCAAACTACAAGCAAGATGATACAAACATGGCAAAGATTTCATATTTTTAGTAGTGGAAAGGAAGAGTGGATGTAGTACATATGGATGTTTGCCTGCTGTAACATCATTTGTTTGATCTCACTAGAGATTCTGTTGATAGGTATCCTCATCGCAAAACCACCATATCTAGCACAAATTAGCCCCTTTGTTAGAAATCGCTGCACAAACTAAGGAATTTGTGACACTGGAAGACCAGATGCCAGCTCACGGCAAGGCCCGTAGGTCTCACTTGTTATATCCTTGGGGGCAACAGTTTTAGGAGGAAATCATTGAACACTGACAAATGCATAGCTGGAAACTAGTCTGGCTCACCTATGTTAGTACTGTACTGTTAAAATAGATTTATAGAGATGTGTTCAGGTTTTGGATTTTATGAAATGCTTGTGAGTTGCTGCATGCATTAATCTCACTTATAATATCTGTGTCCCATATTATAACATAAAATTTAAGTGTTTACTTTGTAACTATAGAAGTGTTTGCTATGACACTAGAAACCACCATAGACAGGAGAGGAGCATTATCAACTGTGAGATACTAAATTAAAAATGTTATTAAAGCTAATGTTAAAAAGTTATATAATAAACAGGTTAAGGAAAGAGTGTCTGTACATCTGGGCATAGTGCTTAGATTATCCACAAAGTTTGTTTTAAAAGTCATAAGATGCATATAGTGCATAATCAGCAATAACCCAAATTAAGGTGAATAAATTTAAGAATATCATTTAGATATTAGTATCTGAATACTCAGGTACATCACTCATGAAAAATTATACAGAGAGTTGGTTGTAGAAAGCAAATATAGGATTGAGTATAGATTGTCCCTGAGTAATTGAGCATTTAGGATAGGTTGTCCATTTAGAAAATACAATCCACCAGGGAAGTATTTCAGTTACTTTCCTGACTGCTTTTCTCCTCGGCACTCCAGCTCATCCCTCTTGTTATTGCCAGTGTCCAGTGATGTGTTCTATGTAGATGTCCCTTGACATCTGATGGCATCCAACACCATGAGTTGCTGCATCAGCTACTACAAGAGGTGTCATTTTCTGCCCAGCAAAAGAAGGCCTATAGATACCAGATTGCACATTGTGGAATATCAGTGGACAAAAGACTGTTGATTGCTCTCCCCACACCCATGAAGAGGGGACATGCACAAAGACTCATCTCATCACAGTTTGAACTCTGGGGGAAGGCAATAAAAATCCTTGACCAGAAAGATTTGTATCTCTGTGCTGCTTGGATTTTGGTGAGGGCAATATTTCCAAGCATAGGCAAGGATAACACATACTTGCTTAGCTTGTGTGAGCCCTAAAAGACAAATAGAGCTTGCACATTATAGCAGCTTCTATTTCTTTTTGGAACCTAAGACTGTCACTCATTGGTGTGTATATGTTTACCTATTTTAATCTTTAAGTACCTCTGATTTCTTTTTCCTAGTTAGTTTAGTTACTTTAGTTAGTTTAATATAAGACTGGCTACAAGCATTGTCTTTGAGACAATGGTCTAAAATACAACTGGCTTGGGGTAAGTGACTGGTCCTGTGGGATGGGAGTAACCTAAATATTGTGATTTTTGGGATAAAGTACCGTCTATCTCAAAGGCAGGCTTGCCTGGGTGGCAAGATAGTTGAGACCAAGGGGACTGTCTGTGACTACATGTTAAGGCTGTTATAGTACTTGAAGAGTTCACTCTTGATACTTGGTTGGTGAAATCTAATTACAGAACACATAATCAGTTTAGGGTTTGTGTCCTGGTTTGTAACAGTCTGCCCTGAAGTTGGCACTCACGTTCATGAGCCACTCCAAACAGCTTGACAGAATTAATATGTTTTGGAGCATGAAATACCTTTATGATGGGGTGGACCAGGCCCTTTGACACCCCCTACCTCACCCCGCCCCAGAAAAGGAGCAGTGAAAGTGAGTACTCCAGGCTTGCCTAGAAAGGCTGCAAGGAAGCAGCCTATCAGAGTCCAGCGGGCTCAGTTAAGCAAAGCTGCAGAGCCAGAACAGACCAATTGCTGGCAGGAACTAGAGGAGCGAGGCAGGTGTTCCTTGCTGGAGTTCCAGGGAGAAGCAGAAGATGGATTCTGGTGACACTGGCATTCCGTGAGGAAGAAATTCAGCCCTGAAGTAAGGGTGAAGAGAAAGGGGCTATGGGGAAATGGCCCAGGGAATAGCAGTAGCAATTATTAAAGGAGCAGCATGTGGTTGTTATTTGTAGGGTCCAGGGGGGTTGGGACCTGGAGTAGTGGATGGGCCTGCGTCCTCCCACTGGAAGAGTGGCCAAAGCCACGAGCAGGGGATAGGTTTCATTTAGAAACCTAAGCACAAGGCTAGACTTTAAAGGCAAAGAGCCCCCAGAGAGAGAGCCCTGGGAGCACTGATCTATAACAGGGCAGAAACGCTGACTTAAAGCTAGCCCAGAGGGGGCTGAGGACAGAGCACAGCGACAGGGCTAAAGACACTACCAATGGGCACTATAATAGGCCCTGTTGGACCTTTTGATAACTGAGCCCAGAGACAAGGCTGCACATGCTACTAAAGGGCACAGGGACAGACCCAGGAAGGGGTTTGTATGTTCATGCGTATTGAGTGTGTATCATTTGGTCGGAGGGCTGAGCCACTGAAGACCCACCTGATGAGGGTAACTACTGACAGGGCACTTTGAGCAGAGAAAGAGAGAGTGCAGGTTCACACCCACTTGACGGGAGGTACTCGTGAGAGGTGAGTGTCCCTCTTCACAACCTTATAGCTCTACAGCTGGTTGTGCCAGGTGAGGAGGAGTAAGGCTCTTCTATGTGAGAGGGAAGCATACATTTCCATTGCCCCTGCTGTACCTTCACTAGGGTATAAATAGAGGGCCTGATTGTCAGTTATTTTATTCCTGTACTTATGGCAGATGTTGGGGGGGAGGAGATGAGAAGTGTGGGCAAAGATGGATTTGAGTTGCATTTGTGCCTTCCTGTTCTGAGGTCATGCAGGGGGCTTCCTGGCCCTGGCTGGCATTGAGGCTATTCTAACTTAGTGTGCTTTCTATGGTACCCCGGAAGTAGAGAATAGCCATAGTGCAGTGCATGCTGGCCATATCCCTCATCTAGCCCTAGTGCTGGGAGCAGGGCTGGTGAAGAATTCATATGCTGGATCTGCATTGGAAATGGTGGCCCTCTACCGAGGAAGCATTCTTGCAGGGTCCGCTTCTGCCTCTTTATGCTGCCAAAGTGGTCCCAGTGTAAATGAGAATTGTCCCCAGCAAGTACAGATCTCCAGGCAGCCAATCCACATCTTTTACTAGCCCTACATTCATTTTAAGAAATCTTTAAAATAAAGATGTGAAATATTTAGAGAGGCAGTGTAGTCTAATGGATTAAGCACATCTGGGAGGCAGGGACTTGTAATCCATTTGACTAGCTTTCTGACTCTATTTCCAATTAAGTGAGAAGTCTTTTTTGCAGTATTTTGGTACTACATTATTAGTCAATGATAGTTGATAGTTTATAACAGAGTTAATATAAATGACCTGAAGTTATAATAAAATGTCCAACAATTAAATGTCTGATTTTTCAAATTTTAGACATACACAATTGCTTGCCTAATTTACATGCACAGTTACTATCAGTATTACTCATTAAGTAATTACATGTGCACATTAACCTGGTCATTTGGATTTTATATTACCTAGCTTTGTGTACAGTCTCAGTCATTGTAAGAACAACTTGTGTACATACTGTATAGTTACTTCAAGAGAGCATCAGTACATCACCCTTGTGCTCTAGGCTGAAACTTTTATAACTGATAACCTCCATGCCACCCACTATGCATGGAATTCTCTCCCAACCCCAAATTACCTTATCTCAATTCAGTTTCCTCCTGAAGACTCAATTTCATGACCCCCAAAGCATAAAAATAATGTTGCTCATTTTTGACCCGAGCAGTATTGTATTAATTTAGATGGAATGAATACATATATTACACACACACGCGAACAGCAGAGACAGAAAATGCAGCTTCTGTTTCTGGTATTGATTCTCACTTGTAACCTGACTACTCAAAAACAGAGGCCCAGCATCCAATCTTCTCAATCGCTATGAGACCCAGTCAACTTGTACCAGCATTGGGCCATTTAAGGCATTGCTTTTAGAAACCTCTTTTTTTTGTCACAGGCTTACAGCAGTGTTGCAAAAATATGCAGTCTTGGCTTGCTAAGCCACATCTTATTAGAGAGAAGGAAAAATGAGAGGATAGGAAAGAGAAGGAATAAGATATGGAAGGAAAAGGACACATGGGAATAGGAGAGAGAGACAAAGTCTCAATCCCAGATAGCATTCAGGATTCAGACTGAGTTGGAGAGGTGTTATCTGTTTCCTTTTCTCTGGCCTGGTCTAGCCAGGATCTCTCTTGGGATCAGGATGAAGAGGGCTTAAGTTCCTAGGAGATGGTTGGGGTGATATCCATGATGGTGAAGCTTGCTCCAGTAGCCAGGCTTTCTTGAAGGACCCACAAAGGGAGTGATAGGTAGAATAGCCCATCTGCTCATTATTTGGTCATTCAATTAGACCTAATATCCAACAAACCAATTTTGGTTCATTAATTTCTCGTCCCACGTTTTCTTGTTTACAACCATGATCTTAGCACAGTCCTTGAGTTATATCAGTAGTCCTTTAGTTTGAACTAACTCAGTCTTTCTGCCTCTTTCGTACCTCTTTCCATCACCATTTTTATTACAGGTTATTGTGTCATCTTATGACCTTTCAAGTACTTTTTTCAGTTGAGCTCACAATTAGGCACAAATGTGTATGGCTATGATGGGGTGTCCACCCCACACAAGGCTGAAGGGGATCAGGGGGCAATTAACAGCATAGGCTCCACCTGGAAGAGGAGCCAGGCCTAATTAGACACAAGGCTCGGCTGGACAGGAACAGGTGGATCCTGTATAAAGACCAGGAGCTGAGACTAGGAGAGTGTGGCAAAGAGAAATTGCAGTGGTTCTAAGGGGGGGAAAAAGAAGGTAAGGTTAAGTAGTCCATGGATACAGCAGTAAGGTTCAGGACTGTGCGGATCTTGACTGCTTGTTGTAGGTCCCTGAGCTGGAAGCCAGCATATAGGGTGTTCCTGGGTTCCCCTACCAGCCACTAGGGAAGTGGCACTGTTAAGGGGTTGTGAAAGAGGAAGAACTGCCTGGGCCAGTGGGTCTGGAGATTACCCTGCAAAGGGAAGACTACACTGACCTGGCTGGGAGCAGTGGAGCCCCAAGAGAGTGAGATACAGATAGAGTGAAACTATAGAAAGGATGTTGGCCTGGCAGAATTAATCCCCACAGATCACCAAAAGGAGGCACTCCAGTGGTGAGTAGGATACTGTGTGACAAGGCTCAATAATTACAACAGCGGTTAGGAAAAAATTGGGTCTCTGTTCCTTTCTTTCTTTGTCTGATGAGAATAAACCCTCAGAGGTCAGCAAAGAAAGGGAAAATGTGTCTTCCACTGACACCCATACACATACTGTAGAGAGAAGGTGGGTGAGGTAATATTGTTTGTTGGACTACTTCTGTTGATGAAAGCTTATTTCTTTCTAATATCCTGAGACCAACACGTCTACAAAACTGCAAACCCACACACATACTAGAACAAATCTGATTTTGTTCCATCAGAGGGCAGTGGTGTACTGTACACAACATATATTCTTCACATGCATTAGTCACCCATGCACCTTTTCTAGCTTCTTGTTTTCACATACAGCTTGTAAATGAGGTGACTTCTGTAGTGAATATTTCTCTCATCACCCTTGTGCTCTCCTTTTTATGGATAATTTAAAATTAGGGGCTCATTAAGATTGAGCCAGGTTCCTCTAGAAATATGTGTGACTGACTTACGGTCACAAAATCTCTTGCTTAAGTCTTAATTTTTTAAAATGCTTACTTTCACATAAGCAGGGCAGAACAGCAGCAGCAATAAGAGTGCAAGCTGCACCATGCGGTACTTGGCTAATTCTCATCTTCCTGGTATCAGGAGTTAACTCTTCACCTTTCTACATAAAATTATGGCAGCACTTCTAGGAATATTATCAAAGATCTTCTTCACTGGCAAATGATTTACTGTCACTTATCATATCTGCATGTCATATGACTACTGGCCACTGAAAATGGCCATCCATGTACATGTGAAATAGTAAGAAAAGCAAATCTTCGATCACTTGATATTAAAAAAAAAATAAAATGGAGTCAATGTGCATGCTGTGTGGTCTCACCCTGAGAAGGTTTTCTGCATAGCAGACAAGGTGGCTTTGTGTTCTGATCATGTCTCCTCTTGCTCTCATTCATATTCTCAATATTAAAGAATCAGAAGATCCTAAACTTATACAGCCTAGCAAAGGCTATAGAGCGAGAGAGAATAGTCCAAAAGTATGTGCAAAGTAAGCATAAAATTCCTTCATATACTTCCTCTCCAATTCCACAGATTTATACTCTTTGCCTTCAAGGCTCTAAACACTGCTGCCCACAGATTTCTTTGCATGCTCTTTCTCCCAATCCTCTCTAACTGTTCCCTTTCTGTTTCTCCCACATTGAATTTTGTGCCACGTTTCACACTGCCCCCATACTTAAAATAGTTTTCCACTTTGTATATATCAAGTGCCTTCCCTATCGTCCTTAAAACCCACAACTTTCATTAAGGCTTCCAGTGTTGATACCCTCTCCCCCAACCGTATCTCCATTTATTCCTGAGCTGAAACTGTTTTCCAGTGCATCATATCTGAAGTACACTAAGAAGAAGGAATAATGTCTTATTTGTTTGTAAAACATCATGTTCACTTACATGCTTGAGTGTTAAAGAATAATAAGTGAAAGTGAGTTATTTAGCATAACTAAATTTGAAAGGACAACAAGCAGTAGCCTGACGCTAAAGAAGGAAAAACACTTAAGATACCTGTTAGAGAAAATTCCTAACAGATGCATAGAAGCTATAGCTAACATTTTGGTCTTATGAAGAACATAGTACCAAGTTTCAGTGGGGTAGCCGTGTTAATCTGTTTCAGCAAAAACAGCGAGGAGTCTTGTGACACCTTAAAGACCAACAAAGGTATCAGAGCATAAGCTTTCGTGGGCTATGACCCACTTATTCAGATGTATGGAGTGAAAATTACAGTAGGCAGGTATAAATATACAGCACAAGAAAAGGGGAGCTGTTTTACCAAGTGGGGGTGGGGGACAATGATTCAATCAGAGTGGATGTGTCCCATTCCCAACAGTTGACAAGAAGGTGTGAATGTCAGAGTAAAAATTACTTTTTGTAGTGCTAATGATGCCAATTCCATCAGGGTGGATGGCTGATACTCAACAGTCGTTGGGAGATTACTTCTTGTAGTGACCCAGCCATTCCCAGTGTTTGTTCAGGCCTAATTTGATGGTGTCAAATTTGCAAATAAATTCCAGTTCTGCAGTTTCTCACTGAAGTCTGTTTTTGAAGTTTTTTTGTTGAAGAATGGCCACTCTGAAGTCTGAAAGCGAGTGTCCAGGGAAGTTCAAATGCTCTCTCACTGTTTTTGAATGTTATAATTCTTGACGTCTGCTTTGTGTCCATTTATTCTTTTGCGTAGAGAGTGCTGGTTTCTGTACCAAGTGTTCTGTGGGGATTTGATATAATGAGAAACTGAGTGCTATTGTTCTTGGAGCAGTTTGCCAGTGACACATACTGATGATGACCATCCTGCTGAGGTGTGTTGGCAAATTTAGTGCCAGAATTCCTCCAAATTATAGAAACGTTTTACCACATAATTGTTTGGTCTAGAGCCAGAAGAACAGCTAAATGTCTATTGCCATTTTCTGTGTTACAGAGACTTAACTTGTCATGATTTGTGCATTTCTGTTTAAAGGAACACCAGATTAAAAGTTCTATTTCATTCTGAAGGCTTTTACCTATTGTTACAAGTAACACTTAAGATCACTATGAAGGAGATATCTAAACCAAAAATAGATTCTTTTTTCAGTTAGTTTCCTCTTGGTTTTGACTGCACTTTGTGTATAATCTTTATAGTTTGCCCTGTATGCTCCATTCCCCCTTTGCTTGTGTAGGCCTATCACAGGATAGAGAAACATGATTCCTTTCTTTTACAAAACAAAACAAAACAAACAAACAAAAAAACCCAAAGTGGGAAAACCACACGTCTGACAAAGAGATTGAGGAGTGTCTGAAATTACGTTAAACTTGCAACATGAAGCTGCTTAGGTGTCAGTGTCCCTTTAAGGGCATTCAGAACTGGCACGGAGAGGAAACTGTGGTTTTGGCTTTTGCAAAATCTTGGTCAGTTTTTGATCTTGAAAAATGAAAAGCATGCAATAGTTTGGAGCTGGGTCCTTTTATAGCAGACCCCTCAAAGTCTGGTAGGTTATTTTAAACAAATGGTTTGGTTTTGGCCTTTCTTCACTTATGTTTTCCATAATACTGTACTGCAGTTTCACTGGGAGAAAGGTGTGTGTGTGTGTGTGTGTGTGTGTGTGTGAGTGTATATATATAAGAACAGAATTTATTTAAGATTGGAAAACTGACATTAAAACAATGTTTAAGTTGCAAAGTCAAGAACTCAAAAGATAGAAAATGCCAGAATTAAGGGTGAAAAAACCCTCTTCCAGACTGTCCCTCCAGGCATGAGCCACAGTCCTGGTCCTGCTCCAATAGACTGATTCCCCAGTGGTTACCCCAATACCTCCTCCTGTCCCTAATTCCTACTAAGCCCTTCTGATTTTAAGCTGTGTGTGGAAGAGGCTCCTGCCTCCCCAACACTTGGTTATTCTATGTGTGTGGCAACCCTGCAGGGGAAAATAAGTCGATGTCAAGAAGCGTCGTGGAGTTGTACACAATTTGACACTTATGCACATGTAGGACAAAACAACAAACAAACTGCAGATGTGAACAGGCATAAACAGACACTTATACTGTAGATATCATGGTCTTCTTTCTGGGAAGGTCCAGGGAATTGGGCTGAGAATTATAGGACAGATAGAAAAATCCAGACTCTTCAATGCTTGTAGAGAATGCTGTATGTAGGTAGACACAGTACACTCAAACTCATGGAGCAGGATGATTGCTGTGGATGTACCACACATCGTAGTCAAAGCATTTTGCACATCTTTTTGTTCTTTTTTTTTTTTCTTGCATTCAGATTGAATGTTCCATGCTTGGGTATAGGTTAAGAACTGTTTTCATTTAAGGGAGATGTCACGTGTCTCTGTGATTGAGCGGCTGCCCCACACAGGCAGAAGAAGGGTCAAAGCAGCCTTGGGGAGGCTGTGCAGAACCCAGCCACTTAGAGGGCTTACTGAGCCAGCCAATAGGGAGAAGGTTTAGTGGAGCAGCTAATCAGGGCCAGGCTGGCCCATATAAGAAGGGCTGCTGAGCAGAACAGAGGCAGTGTCTCCCTGGAGGCCAAGGGAGGAGGACTGTCTGCCCTGTAGGAGGGTTGAGAGAGACAGCACGATGGACAGAGAAGTGTTGGGCAGGATCAGGGAAGCAAGAGAGAGCTGTGACTGAGGCCCTGATATAAGAGCGGAGAAGGTGCTAGGGCTGCAGGGGAACAGACAGCGGAGTTGGAGGAGGGGCAGTACGTGACTGCTGGCTATAGGGTCCCTGGGCTGGGACCCCAAGTAGCGGGACAGCTGGCCCATGTCCCCTGCTTTGCACACCCCCCTGACTTGCCACCGAGGGGAGTGGCCAGTGCATGAACTGCAGTTTGCCACTGAGGTGAGTGGCTAGACCAGATATTGCAGTTTGCCATGGAGGTAAGTGGCTGCACTGAGGACTGTTGGGTCCCCTGGAAGCAGGGAGAGAACAGTGTGGGGCACAGGCAGAGGGCTGTGTCCAGAAGAGGACACTGCGGTCTGGGAAGTAACGTGTGTCCTAGAGGTGGAGGTGAGAATGACAATGGGCAAAACACCACTAGATGGGGGTGCTCTGGTAAAATGAGAGCTAATTCCCAGAATGGCCAGCAGGAGGCACTGCGGTGGTGAGTCCCGCTATATTACAATCCCACAAAGCAACAAAGAGAATGATATAAAGAATGGTTATCTGGTAGTCAGCCAAGCTACTGAATCAGCATATTGGGAAGTGTGCTATATTGCACATGCCAGAAAGGAAAATGGATAATGCTTTAAAGCACTAAACTACATACCATTAAATGATTCATCAGGGTGTATTTTTCTGCAGGCACAGCAGTGCAGGAAATCAGACCATATTTGCAGGATCAGAGCTGTCAGACCTATGAATTTCTGCACAGTCGTAACAGGAGAGGATGGAGTTTAGAGGGAATAGTGTCTTCTTGCTTGAAGAGAGCTTTACATTTCACCTCCAGTCAGCAGGTGGAGGCAGAGTATTTCCACAAAGTTGAGCTTTGAAGTTTGTACCTTTTTGGGGTTCTCATAATTTGAAAAATCTTCTTTGTAGTAAACATTAACATAAACTTTTCACGGCAGTGCAAAACAGAAAGCACTCTACCAGGGAACTTGTGGAGTGCCAGGGCTTTCTGAGAAATTTATCGGGTCTGTTAAATACACATGTTTTCTGCTTTGCTCCCCACAAGTAATCAACAGCTGCCTGCAGGGCTCTGTATTTCCATGATGTGGCTGTGGCTGACCAAATGTATAAAATACTTGGTTAGTCTTTGGGCCAGAGAGAGAGTGAGTGAAAATGATTCTATAGCCTGGTGATTAGGGCTCTCACCTGGGAAGGCGGCCACTTGGGTTCCATTATCTGTTCCAATGACTATTTAATGTATATAAAGTAAAAGCTTCAATAGGAGAGAGTGAGAAGCACTCATCCCAGAATACCCTGCTAAGTAGGGCATTCCCTTTGTGTGGGAAGACCTACATACAAATTCCTGCTCTAGAACTGGGATTTGAACCAGATCGCCCATCCCCTAAGTAAGCACCCTAACCATTAGGCTACAATGGGAGCACCACTTCCTGCACTGTTTGTGAATCTAGCCCTTCATTTCCTTTGCTTTTATTTTAAAAGATTCACAGTACCCCAAACAAAATATTTAGTTTGAATCAAGCTGAACTTTCTTTTTTCCCCCTTTTTCAGTACTGCTGGAGAGCCAAAACAATGTTATTCACACAGCCCTATTAATAACTTATCTGTGTCTCAGTGTTACCATCTGTATTATGCGGATAATGATACCTTATTAGATTATTGTGAATTATATTTTTCTTAAAGGATTCTGAGAACCTCGAGAAAGTTACTAAAGAATGCAAAGTACTAATACTTATTATTACATGAGTTAGTGTAGCACGTCAATAGTCTGATCATCAGGCAACCAGCTATAGCCCATACCTGATGCTTCAGAAGAAGATGAACTCTAAAGTGTTATAAATGGAGGTGGAGAGGAGTAAGAAATCTCTTTGCTTCTCTTAACCAAGATGTAGCCATCTCTTGAGCTGAGAGCCTTATAGCTGATGGATGATCTTATTGGCTTGCCTTTATGTTGACACCCACTGAGGAGCCTTCATTTTGGGTACTCTTTACATCTTATCTGTTTCACATAGAATAAATAATATCTTGCATTTAGTTTCAGCTTTGGTTTGAAACACAATGGTCCCTTCTGGCCTTGGAATCTATGAATCTGAGCCATTCCCCCCCCCCCCCCCCCTTGCCCTGAGAAGGAAGTGGCACCTGGCCTTCTTAACTAAAATACTGATGTGGAGGAAAGCTCCCTTAATGGGAAAGACAGTTTTCTTGTAAAACTGAAAGAAGGAATGTTTGAAGAGATAGCACTTGTGCCTCTTTGCTCCTTGCAGAAGGAGCACATGGCTGTAAGGGATGCTGTCACTGCATTTAAGGATTGGGAGAGTCATGTGTATTTAGGCACGTGCAACTGGACTGAACAAAGTACTATGGAAAATACAGAGCTCAAATGAGCTCTGGTTTGTGCTGGCTTTTGGTGCAGTAAGCTGTAGGCCACCCAGAGGGAGTGTGCAATTGTGCCAGGCTGGGCAGCCAGCTGGGAGATGTGGTGATTCAGTGAACCCTTTCGGCAGCCTCCATTGGCTGGGCTTTTTTGGAGTTCCCCATGGGGAGGTGGGCAACGGCACAAACACAACCAGTGAAAGGGCATAGTACCTGCTGTGTGGTATGGTGATAATTATCCTCCAGAGCAAGGGACCTGATAATCTCTCACCTCTGTGACTTAATACTAGATTTGACTCTGACGATGGTACTGGGGATTTAACCTTCCCCTTTCCTGCTGATGTCCCCAGTGCTGCTGTTTGGCCCTTCTACAAAGCATGGATATAGGTCCTAGCAAAAGAATAATCTCGGACTTGGGAAGGATGAGGAGAAGGCCACAGTTATAGTCATTAAGGAAAATGACGCATACTTACATACCCTTTTGCTACTGAAAACTGGAGGCGTTTCAGATCATTAACACAAGTGCTCAAAGGGATGGAGAGACTAAGAGGTAAATATGTCTAGGGTGTCTATAAAATAACCAAGAGGGAGTATGATAATCTATAGATACTTCAAGGATGTAAATACCAAATATGGAGTAGAGCTATATCTAGGATGGTATCAAGGGGCATAAGAGAAACTGGATGAAGCTCATGATACCTTTCCTGATCAATAAGATCTATCATGTTGTAGGCTAGACTCCCAAAAGAAGTGGTAGCCCCTATATGTGGGACTTCTAAAGCTATACTAGACTGGACAAATTACTAGAAAATGCAAGATGGAACAATCCAGCATTGTCAGGAAGATGGACTGCATCTCTTACTTGCTCTTTTCTCATTTCCAAAAATTGCAGACTGCGGAGGCAGACTATTAAACAAGCCACAATTAATTACATGTTTGTATAGTTATTCAGTTTGCCTATATAATCATGGTAAGTGTGTACACAAATTAGGTCCTCAATTGTGTGTCTAGTTTACCTCCAAAAATATAGTCTCTTCTTGCACATGGTAAGCTCTATCATTGTTATGGAAACTAATTTAATGCTGGAAAGAAGACTGATCTGCTAGGGTACCAATCCTAAAATGTTTAACTTGCCTTATGACTTGCCTTATAAAGAGGATCATTTATCTGCAATGTGCCCCACTTCCAAACTCTGCTATTCTGTGCAGCCTTTACCTTCACTATCCTTCTGATCCTGTCACTTATCATCATTCCATGTACTGATATTTGAAACAAGTGTTTGAAAACCAACCTAGTACAAAAACAACTAATTGACCTGACACTCTGGGCTTCCTGTGTGTTTTAGTCAGTTATGCTTTTGAATAATTAACCAAGAGAAAGATAGTATAAATGTAAAATATTAATCATCCTTTCCTGCAGAGTTAAGTTGGAAGGTTTTGTGGAAGTTGCAGATCTGTTTCATTCATTTCTCAGAGATAATGAGGTAGACTTTTTGATCATATTATGTGGGATACATATAACAATCTCTATGTAACTACACACAGTTCACAACATTCCATCTTGCATTATGCCAACATGTCTTGTCCCTGTAGCGTATTATAGCATTCTATTTGTAATGATGCCTTTTGAACTAGGTCATCTGCAGGGAATGAACCTGAAACATACAAATCTAAAAACATAAGCATCTTTCACTTAAACTAAAAGGTAATTCCATTATCTTGAAGGCAGTAACAAACTCGTAAACATCTGAATATGATCCAGCCCCAACGGCTCATAGTGATAAACTTCAGCAAATATTTCCCCACTTTCCAGTGTTAATCTCTGGCTTCCAGAGGCTGCATTTACTAGGAGAGGGAGTGGGGAATCTCTTAATTTATTTTCCCATTTTAAAAAAGCTGTATCCAAGGAAGACAGCCTTGGCACCTGTCAAACAAATATATATTAAAGGGCACTTTGCTGGAATGTTTGTAGTTTGTGCCTGAGAAATATGGAGTCTGCCATTTTATAGTATAGCCAAGTGTTCAACTTCAGTGACTTGAAACAGAAGCTGGAGATTTAAGACCATTTTTAGGGAAACATTTATATGTTCCTTCTGGGAAACTCTTGGAAAATACCTGCTGTCAGTGCAGTCTAGCCCAAAGTAGCTAAAATGGTCCTCTTTAGAAGTATTTTTGTGAACCTCAGGAATAAGTTTTCTGGCAAGAATGATAAGAAGTATCTAGTGAGAAGAACGCTGTCACTAGAAAGTAGATTACCTAACTCTCCCGGCCATTTGGCTGTAGAATTCCAGGGCTGCCCAGAGGGGCAATTTGCCCCGGGCCCCGCGAGCCCTGGCCTGGCAGCAGTCCAGGTCTTCAGCAGCATTTCAGTGGTAGGGGGCCCTTCAGTGCTGCCAAGGACGTGGAGCGACTGAAGGGCCCTCTGCCGCCGAAATGCTGCCAAAGACCCGGACCACTGCTGAGTGAGTACAAGCACTGGAGCTCCTCCGTTTTGCCCCAGGCCCCCTGAATATTCTGGCAAGGGCATCTTGAATGCTCCTGCTCTACCACATTGCTTATAATGAAACCTATAGTTAGAAGGTCATCATCAACTTAAAAATCACAGTTGTGACTGGGAAAACTTTACTTACATTGTTACAGCTAATCCCAAAGTTTCTTAGAATTGAAAAAAAGCTAGAGAATTTTAAAAACTTTTCTCCATTTATTCAGTTAGTATACTCAGTGAAACCGACTGTACATAAAATGCAGTAAACACAAATTATGTATTTCCTGTCTCATGCACCTGCTATCTCTTCTTCAAGACCTGCAAGAGTGTGGATACAGCAGCAGGGCTGTTCCTGATTCTGAGTTTGGGGCCAGAAAGGTGTCTAACTTTCTCCTGTGTGCCCCCCATCCCTATTCTCATGCAAGGTCTCTCAAAGCTCAGTTCTCTCCATTTATCAGCATCTATATGAAATCGTCAGAGAGCTAATGAGACAGTATGGGCTGAAATATTTGCATTATACAAATGACACCCAGTTCTAGATTGCCTTTATATCAACTGAATACTATCAACAAGCTTTCTGACTGCTTTTCTGAGATCAGCACCCAGAAAAAGAGCAATAAACTGTATTCAATAAGACTGAACTGAAGCTAGTGGAAAGAAGCACCTTGCTGGAACTTTCCTCCTTCATAATGATCAGTTCCCTTGAACACAAATTGGCCCATAGCTATGGGTTCCTCTTATTTTGCACTGTTCATCCAAGTAGCTACAGCAATGAAAAATGCTGACCACTATCTGAGGGTGGCCAGGAGATTGCACCTGAGCCTATCTAATGCAGGGCTGGCCACAGTGATTCATGCATTTGTAAGATCTAGTCTGGACTACTGCAACTCTTCATGTACAAGAATGAATCTCCAAGTCCTGAAAAATCTCCAGCAAGCTCAGAATGCAGCAGCCCTACTCAGCAACGCTGTTTACTTAGAGCACATCACTATGCATTGTCTCCCCCAAAGAAAAGAGAGTCCAGTTGAAGACCTTTGTCATAATTTTCAAAGCATTATGTGGGACTAGCCCTGGCCACCTGAGAGATTGGCAGTCTTTTTATGTGATCACAACCTCCTATTCCAGCTGCATTTCACTGGAATGCTGCTGCTGTCCACCAGTGTGGGAAGCTTGTGACTATGGAAGACGGCTCCTTCACAGGAGCATCACCAAGACCATGGAAATTGTTGCTAGAAGAAATAATGGCCATTAACCTCATACATTAGGCTCTTAATAAAACCCACCTCTTCACCCAGGCTTTCCCACAAGAATATCCTCGTTATCGCAGCTTAATTTATTTAAATAAAGTAAATCCTCACAAGCCTGTTCCTTGGTAGCAGGGAAGGAAGAGAGAACCTTCTATTTCTTAAAACATGGGAGGTGCTCATACTACAGTGGGGGCCGTACAAATAACTGGATGGATAATATAGCCAGCTCTCCCAAGGGAACACAACAGCCTGGCGCACATAACAATCCACATCCTCTGCTATCTCTGACTGGGATCTCCCAGCTGACTTCTCTCACTTGACATTGGAACAGCAGGGCAACATCAACAAAAGTTATAAGGAGAGAGTGCACCCTTTTGCAAGGGATGAGTTGAACATAGCCTGGATTGTTACCTGATCTTATTTGACCTTAGCTGCGATGGGAGAAATGTCTCCCTGCTCAGATAGATTCTGATCATGGGAAAGTGAGTAGGGGTATTCACCTGATACTCCCACTGCAAGCAAATAGCAGAGAGGAGTCCTGGCTCTGTTACCCATACTCAATGGCCAGGTGCTCAGGAAAGAGTAAGCTGCTCCGTGAAAAAGGCGAAACAACTTTCTCTCTCTGTGATCGAACATACCAGGCCTTTGTGGCAACCCACCACACTGTTATCAGAAGTGGGGTGCAAGACCCTCTAGTGTCAAGGAGGGATGATGACTCAGAGCAATGCGTATGCCCTGCTTGAGCATGAGATGTCAGATGGAGCAGAAGTGATGACTCCAGGAGCACCTTGGCAGGGAACCAAGTGTGACTGAATGCATTCTGTTCATACCCTACACACTATTGCATATTTTGTACAAAGATTACTGACTTGTGAGGTATCATTTGAAAACTAATAACTTGCTGGTCAATAATATCATGCTGAAAGGTATGTAGCAACATTATATGTAAAGTTAGGGATTCCCCTTCTATGATGTTAGCAGCACACATTCAAACCCATGTAGCCCTGATTAGACAGGAGTGGCTAAGCAGGTCTACCTTAAACAAAGGAATGTATGTTTACCCCAATTTACATACAAGTAATAAATAAGGTCCTTGAGACAGCAAGAGAGAAAGCAAACTTGCATTTCAGAATACACAAGGGAGAAGAGAGAGCATGGGGCACCTTCCCCTATACCCTCAGACTCCATGTTGCCACTGAAATGGAAATCATGGTGACACCTGATCAGGAAGCTTTCATCCTCACAAGAAAGTGGAGTAAGGACTTGAGCACTCCAGAAGATGTTGCAATGGCCTGGATTCACCACTCTGTGAAGGACTTTGTATCAACAGCCACAAATATGCAAGGCTGTGTCAACTGTAGTGGCTGCAGTGATGGCAGTAGACAACTACCCAACAAACCCAAGCAGTAATAGACTGGAGACAATTAGAAGACAAGGTAGCTGCAGCTGATGAGGTCCAGGAGGAAGTCATGGACAACTCAATGTTCTAGTGGGCCAAAAGGCAGTAGCCTTACAGGAGCTAGGGGAAATGTGCTTTGCAAGGGACTGGACCATGGCTCAAGCCATAAAGTGAGAGCAAGAATTTGCCTTCCACCTTTATCCTCAAGCAGGTTATGAACAACAGTTCTACTTGTTACAGATGGAGCTTAGAGCTTTGTGAAAGTCCTTCAACAGTCCCAGGTTATCAAGACCCAAAATAAGAATTGAATTACTAGAAAGTGAGAAGTATCCGTCAAGGGAATTGAGGTCCAGGGAATGTCAGGTATAACACAAACAGACTGAGGCAGTACCTCAAAACCTTGGAAAGGGAAACCACCAGGCCAGCAGATGGGGGGAGATATGCCCAAGAAGAGCTGGAGTGTAAGAGGAAGAGCTGATCGTCTCAGAGACCAGAGATTTGGAAATAGCAATGCAAAGCCTTAATCAAAGTTACACTGAAAGGAAGACTAGCCTACAAGAAAAGGAGAAAAACAAAAATGGTTCTCCAACAGGTAACATGACACATGTGATGTGGGTCAAAGAGGCTCAAAATGGGCCTTCATAAACGTTCTACTGAAGGCCATCATGGAAAATAGATGTGATAGGATTACACAAAAAAGGGAGTTGGATTGGATGAAAAATGACCTTGTGTCTGAAGGTTGTGCATGCAAATGTATCATGGACGGCTATTCCCAAAGAGACAGAGAAGCAGTCTTGCATAGATTTACCAGTGGCAAGTGCACAGTGCTGGAGTCTCCACCACTCTGATGCACCCTGACCCAGGAAATAATTCTCTGAGGGGAAAAGAGGAGCCAATATTTGACCTCCAGTCTTGCCTCGAGGCATCCCAGGAGCAGCCATTTTGGGAACCCTTGAGGTCTGGCCCTCCAGCAGCTAAAAGAGCTGAGGACCAGCAACATCCAGTTACAACTCAGCAGGCCAAAATAAAAGGAGTTGCCTGCTGCTAGCAAGACAGTTCCTGGCTCGAACCATTGGAGTGAGGAAGGATGCACCCTAGACCATAACTAAAGCAACAAGAAGCTATTTTATTTATAACTGGCCCTGAAGTTCCACGAACTTGTGTTTTGACTTTGTTCATCAAAAGGGGATTGAACTGTGTGACCTGGCCCAGAGGGCTGAGCCACAGAAGACCCCAGAGGCTGACTGATAGCCTGCAGGGAGTACAGGGTGCAGAAGAAAATGGCAGCCCTGTGCCTGTACACTCAAAGAAGTGAGTGCAACCTACCAAATCCTCCCAGATCAGGAAAGGCATCATGACTGAATCACCATTGGTTCTCAAGTTTATTCCTGGGGTGGCGCAGCTAGGCGATGCCCCTTACTCAGATTGATAGACAGGTAGACTGATACTCCCTTTTTGGCTAGATCATAACACTATCCCAAATTTGAAGATTACCTAAAACTAGCAGAGGTCACCCCTGTTAATTGGCTTTGTAACTGGGCCTAAATGTCAGAAATACACTAGGTGTGTTTTAATGAAGTTGACTCTTGGGATAAATCAAGCTATTATGACAAGGGAAGTAAATGAAGAATGCCTTATTTTAAGAACTGGCTTACAGTTGCAGTGAAGGGTTGAAGCCTGAGCATTTGCTTGAATGTGCCAGCTCCTCAGTCTGCTGCCCAGCCTGCCTTTCTACCTGTCCACCCCTATTCCAATAGTCCTCATCCATAAAAATGTAAATGCCCAAAAGTAGAATGGGGAGCAGGGCATGTGGGGGCGGCCTTAAAATTGCCCCATTTGATAATATAATAGTGTGGATTGTGGGTGAATGCAGATTGTATATGTGATGGTGACATGTGGGTGAACTATAGATAGATTTTTGCTAGGTGTGAGTGTGATTATAGGTACTTGAGTGCAGGTGCAACTTTTTGTGCACTTTAGCCCTACTCTTGCTCCCACTGAAGTCAGTGGTAAAACTCTCACTGACTTAATACTGCAGGATCAAAGCAATAGTGGCCCCTTCCTGTGCGTCCTGAGTGTCATCGGTGTATTTGCACACTTATTAGACGAGTAGATATATCACTCTTCTCTAATTTTTTTACACCATAGACCTTGTGAGTTTGAGACATTAAGCAGCCCCAGTTATCTTCCTCAGTGTAATATACTACATCTCACATGGGGTCCAGGAAGGAGCATAAGGGAAGTATAAGGAAACACTAATAAATATTACTAGCATAACATGGTACAGGCTCCAGCTGATGTCTGAATCCCCCTTGTCTGCTGAGACTCCTTTATTCTAGTACCTTTTCATAACTGCTCCTGCATCAGCATTATATATACATTTGGTCCTTGAATTTCAGCTCCCACAGAAGTTTTTCAGTTCGACCCTATTTTCATCAAAATAACTTGGTCATTTTTCTTTCAAAGATAATTGGCTGCATGTAGGCTGCAAAATGTCACATTACCATACAAAGCCCCTTTCGTAAGGAGCCACTGAGTCTTCTTGGAAACACATTCAGTTTAGAAACAATTCTTGTATTTCAGCTGTCTGTCATCTGTATTTAATAACATTTTAAACTTATTTTGGAGGGTGTGAAAGTGCTTTGCCAGCATTCAGGTATTTAGCCTCACAACATCCCTGGCACATAATTTTATTATCTCCACTTTGCAGTTAGGGAAACTTGAGGTACAGATAACTTGACTTCTCCGAAGTCATACAGCCAATCTGCAGCGGAGCTGGGAAAACAACCTGCCTCTGAAGTCTGTGATTAATTCAGAAGACTATCCTCCCCCTCTCCCCAATTTCTCATCCTTTTTCTTTATAAGAAGAACATGGAAATACAGTATCTCTTCCTTTCAAGTTCACTTGTTTCTGCCTGTTAGGCATTACTTGATGCCAGAATCTTCTTTTTGTCACATCATAACGATCACCACAACTGACACTGGTGACATCATAGATGATTATGCAGCAGGAAGCGGATGAACTGCTGAATAAGAGATACTAGTTTAATGAAAACTGGAACAGTGATAAAGAAGAAGGGAAAAAAATAATATGAGGGAATATTTGAGACAGAGAGGCAGAACTGCTTCTGAGTCTGAAAACCTTTCAGAGTTTTCTGAGAGGCATTAGCAGTCCTGTAGAGGCAGATTGAAATTAACCCTTCTTAGCTATACACACATTATTTAGGGCTCTTATTATAAAAATGTGACATTGTCATCCACTTCAGACTAGAAAAGCCAAAACCCCAGAAACTGTAACAAAGACAATAATCCTCCCTTGGCCGAGAGACGGTCTGGATGTGAGTACACATGTAACTATTATGATTTTTTTGAAAATTGTCCTTCAGATCTCTGCTGTGCCAACCAGTAAAATGCAGACAAGTTCCCTGTAGTCCTGCTGCATAGGAAAATCTTAAAGAATGTCTATGATGGACATACTGTGGCCAGAGGAAAGTGTCTATGCATGGAACCTTCATCTGATGGATGCAAGTGCAGTTCCCCTAAATTAATCATTTGGAGCTGAACTGGAGATTAAAGCCAGAATTTTCCAACTTGGATACCTGATGTCGGTCTCTGAAATTAATGTTGAGACTTCTTTGGCATTGCTGAAAATCAGGCTGTTTTTTGTTTAGGAACCCTAATATAGATTAAAGACTAACACAAGGCACCTAGGTTTGGAAATGTTGGCCTAAATATATATTTTTTGCTTTTATGTTTTCCTATTTGTGTTAGTGGAGCAGTTCCTCACAGGTAGAACTGCCATTAGTGACAGGTCTGGTAAACTGAGCCCTGGTGTAGGAGCAACCACTGAGCTTGGCCCAAATAACTGAAGGGAATATATAACCTTTCACGCTACCCCTCACACCTGACTGCTTCTTTGGGGAATGTATGAAAATTATGGGATGTTGAGACCTTGCCTGCTGCATGAAGTGCACTCAGAGTGAGCCTATAAACCCTCTGCAGAGAAATCTATCATGGTTAAGTTAGCATCCGTTCAGCTGGGTATCCCTTGTCCCTGCAAGGGCCTCTGAAGATGTATTAAAATAATTGAGATTCCAGGTATATGTGTGACATACCAGAGTAATATGTCATAAAGTGAGTGACCTGCAGTAATCCAAGGGGGCAGCCTTCTCAAGATGTGTTTGTGTAAGAACAAAAGACATCTTTCCCCTTGTGTCTAAACTCAGCAGTCTGAATGTTCATTGAGGCCAGAAGTTTTTCCTATGATCAGTATCACTCATCTTATTCCAATCCCTCCATAAGAACCACTTCTGCCATAAGAAGGGCATCAAGTAAGATCTTCTTTTTAGAAGATAATTTGTTGAGCCATACTGTGTACATATGCCTCTGCTTGGTAACTTCAGTGTTACTATTGTCACTGCTTTCTTTCCTACATCATTCCACCCCACTGTCTTCTTGATCCTTTGTTATTTCATGTGTAAAATTGGCTTGTAAGCTCTCTGGTGCAAGTTATCTGTACTGTGAGATGTCCAGCCCATTTGGGGGCACTATAGAATAATGTCAGCTCTGCTCAGCAGCCTGAAACAGTTCATTGGGGAAATAAGCCCTTCTCAGGATCCTTGTTTGTCTAGGCCCAGCACCCTGAGGTTGATTTGGGTAAGAAATCCTTCCAATGAGGAATCAAATATGAAATATTTCAAATCAACGAGCCAGATTTTTAGCCCCTGCTAGGTCCTTAGCACTGTCATAGAGGCGTAAAGGGACCAACACCCCTAACTGGACAGCTGAGGATTCATCTGACATGGGGGTATGGCATTGCAAAGTAGGCTTTACACCACCTGTTCCCATCTCTGACATAGGCACATGTTGAAAGTGAGAGTGGATGGAGTTGGAGCACAATGCACTCAGCCAATCCTGGGTTGGCAGAATAGTCCTTATGGCACCACACAGAGATGCCCCGAGGTCAGTTTAACTTGTGCAGATGGTTGGTTTGACTCTCAGCCAGTCCCAGGATTAAAAAAACAGAGAAAGAGGTTTATTTGCCTTTGTTTCCTATGCCCAGCTGCCCCAAGTAGGAGATCTGCACAGCTGAGGATTCAGGCAGTCTTTTTAATTATAAGGATTATACACTTATTCTGCAGGGACAAAAACTGATAAAATTGCCAAGACTCTGATTCCTCATACTTGAATGTAAATGGATTCTCAGCTGGGGTCAGGAGGAAATCATGCCACCGTGGTACATTATGGGACCTTTTATATGTCTCTTTGATGTGAGAACTTCTACCAGGGCAGAAGACAAAAATTTCAAAAGTGCCTTTTGATACTGTCTACTTCAATTCTGAGATGTTTTAAAGGCTGATAAAATAAATATACATCAGTATCACAGCTGCTACCAGAGGGACAGACACCTCTGCTTTCCATTTTTTTCTCTCAAAATATAGCCAAGGTACTTTCTATAGCATTTCTGCAGTGATATCATCTCCTGAGTTCCCCTCTCTAGATCTAGGTTAAAAGCTGTGAGAAAGGGGTTGAATTGTACCATATTATACTAAAGGAAAGAGGAAAAATCCCCAGAAGATGACGGTGAGGGTGCATGAGACAGAATAAATGTTTGGTAGGAAATGGAGGAGATGTCAGTGCAAGAGACTAATGTTTCGCATATCAAGACTCATTAACAAATTGTAATTACATAGGGAAAAGGAGAATATGTTCTCTAGAACTTAATGTGCATTGAATTGTTATCTAGAGGCTCCAACAGAATTTGGGTCCTCATTACGCTAGGTGATAAAGGACAGTTTCTGTCTGGAGGAACTTAGGATATACAAAGAGGGTGAGAGAAGGGAAGTATTTACCTCATTTTTTACACAGATGGGGATCAACTTAAACTAATGTTAATATGGATGCATAAATAACAACTCTCTCCATGACTATCCCACTATCTAGCTAAAGATTATGAAGTGATCTACAAACACTAATTAATCTTTACAATGCAATTGGGAAGGAAGGAAGGAAGTACAGTAACTACTCACCTAAAGTTGTCCCTGTTAACGCTGCCTTGTTGTTATTTTGCTGACCAGTTAGAGAATATGCTCGTTTAAAGTTGCGCAATGCTCCCTTATAACGTTGTTAGGCAGCTGCCTGCTTTGTCCACTGCTTGCAGAAAGAGCAGCCCATTGGAACTAGCTGGTGGGGGCTTGGAACCAGGGTGGATCAGCAGCCCCCTATCAGCTCCCTGCTCCCCTAAGTTCCTTGTGCAGCAGCTGCCCAGCAGGCTATCAATGGCTGGCAGTTCAGCTGTCACTTCCCCCCAGTGCCATGTGCTGCTCCTGTCTTCCGTCTTGGAGCTCCTCCCAGGAGCCTCCTGCTTGCTGTGCAGGGGAGGGGCGGGGGGCTAATGTCAGGGTATCCCCCTCCCACCTGCTCCTGGCCGCTGCTTACCTCATCTCCATAGAGCGGGGGTGGGGGAGGAGATATAACAGGGCTCAGGACAGAGGGAGCTTGCAGGCAGCAGCTGCTGTCTCAACTTGGTGACCTACTTAAAAAGGCAATGTACTTAGAGTGGGGTCAGTATACTTAAAGGGGCAATGCACATCTCTCTCTCTCTGTCTATCATGCTGTCTCCCCTCCCTCCATTTGTGCTGCCTTGTAGAGTGTGAGGCTACATTAACAATGTGTTAACCCTTGAGGGCTCAGCCAAGTAATAATTCATCATTTAGCATTAAGGCATTCCCTGGGAAATATCCCGCCCTCTGACTTCATCACTTCAACTAAGCTTCACAATCATCATTGATGTGTAGAGTATTAAATTGTTTGTTTAAAACTTATACTGTGTGTGTGTGTGTATTGTGGCAAACCCAGGACAAATGGCTACAAAGGAAGGGGTAGTAATTAGACCCAGGGGGTTAAAAGGCCTCTCCCTATCCACTGAGGAGAGAGAGCCATGGGGAAATAATGTTCAGCTGGAAAAGGAGTTACCAGGGAACTAATTAGGTTCAGCTGGCCCCAACTGCTGGAGACTTTTTAAACCCTCCCTGGTGTGGAAGCAGGGGGGGAGAGTGAGAGAAGCTGCCAGCAAGTTAGGTGCAGCAAGGCTCTGAACCCTTCCAGCAAGGAAGGCTGCACCCTGTCCCCAGAAGGGGAGAAAACCAGCACAAGGGACTGATTAAGGGAAGGATCAGCCAGACCCTGTGCTACCTGGAAGGATTTGCTTTGCCCAAGCCGGTGTCTCCAAGGCTAAAAAGGACTGAGCCTGCTGAGGAGAAGCAGGTACTTTGCCACAGTATATATGTATATATAATATAGTCTTTTGTCTGGTGAAAAAAATTTCCCTGGAACCTAAACCCTCCCCCCTCCATTTACATTCATTCTTATGGGGAAATTGGATTTGCTTAACATCGTTTTGCTTAAAGTTGCATTTTTCAGGAACATAACTACAACGTTAAGTGAGGAGTTACTGTAGTCTCACCCTATTTCATAGATGGGTAAACTGAGCTACAGAGATGGTATGTGACTTGTCTTCGGTCAGATTAATGGCAGAGGTGGGAATGGAATCCAGGAAACAGCCTCCAGTCATCTCCTGTAATCAGTAGGCAACAGTATTGGTGCTAACAACTTTGACAGCTCCCACCCCTGTAGTCTTCAGGACTTTCCCTCATTGTAGGTGAACCTCCATGTCCTTGTCCGTCCACCTTTAATCTTTCCTCATTTATAGTCCAGTCTACTCATCAGATTTCATTGCTTTAAATATGCCCCCAACCTTGCCCAGTCAACAGCTACATTGGCAACATCCAGGGTCCCAAGGGCTGCATCCAGCGTGTATTAAAATATAGCAGATTATCTCCCTGCCTTTTTTATATCTGAATTAATTCAATGGCTTGTTGGAATTCATGAAGTGAATTGGACATTTCAATCCATATATAGCATATTAGCCCTTTCATTGAATGGTTTGGCCGCGCCACAGGCTCTTCTACAGACACACAAGATCAGCGTTCAGGCTACTGCAATTGAGAACCAGGCACTGATGATGTTTTTAAGAAACAAGTTCTAGCTGTCATCTCTCATGACAGTTCTTGCTGCTGATACAGCATTTCCCACTCTTGGAAAAGCTGGTCAATCCTTCATCTTCTGGTTGGCCTGGCTTTTGAGCTGGTGGCTATGTATGTTTCCCTGCATTCACTTGAAAGGACATAAACTCATAGAAGTCTGTGTAACAGCCTGTCTAGGATTCTTCAGCCTCCTCTCCCCTCACATCAGTTCATTATTCTTGGCCACGGATTTAGGATCAAAGGGATTTCTTTTAGGCCATGCCTTGCCAATTTGCGCATTTCTGTGTGTTCCCATTGAATTGTTTATAAGATGTCCTGTGTGAAAGCTTTCCTCTTTTCGCCATTTCACAAATTGGCAGGCAGTATGTGTACTGACAAGTCTCTTTTATAAAATTGAAGGTTTTTGTTTTTTTTTTAAAATAAAGCAGATGGCAGTATTCTTTGTCTCAAATAAAGAGCTGCAGCTTGCGGAGACTATAGTTCCCAGTGTGCAATGAATGCTTCATCTTCATCCAAGAGATGGCTCCTTAGATCACAATGGAGCATCTCTAATCTCCATCCTCTGTTCCTCTGTATTAAACATGAGGTGGCTGCACACTACACTGGGCCTGTTGGCTGCCTCTGGGCATGATTGTATTAGAAGAAATGAAAGCACTACTTAATATTTAATGATCTCCTAAGTGCACATTGCGCACATTGGCAACAACCTTCATCATCCCTTATCTGTCATTAGTTCCTGTGGTAACCACTTATGGTACTTTGGCAAATCTTTTTGGCTGAGCTCAAAGATTTGCACTCATAAAACCTATTCTGCCCATTATTTTAACAAGCTGTCTTTTTTTATAAATACAGAGATTCATATAGGAACAAAGACAATATAACCAAAACCCAGAAATGGTGTGTGTGTGTGTGTGTGTGTGGGGAGATAGGTGGGGTCACGTTCCTCCCCCGATTTCTGCCAGGGTTTATATGCCCTGCTCTGAACGAAGCTGCATACCGCCAGAACCTTTAAATTGTGCCCCCTGTTATCAAAAGTTATGCATCATCTTTGCCCCAAAATGCATGCAGCAAGTCTTGTGCCAATCACTGTGGCCCAGATTTTTTTTAAAAACATATTTAAGCACCTAACTTGTTTGTGACAATGTGTGGAAGATGCACTTGACACATCTCACTTATCAATGTGTATTTCTAGGTTTGTTCACTTTGAGTTTCACCAAACAAGTTTCAAATAAAGTTGCTATCAATCTTGCCGTGTGTATGTGTATTTTTTATATAAATAGTGACATGGACGGACAAATCACACATGTTAGTCTAAGTGTCTTAATCATTCAATAGCTGTGAAAGTCCATAAGGAAACCAGGGAATCCTTGCCAAAAGGTGCAGCCTGGATGTATGTGCTCTATACCTGTCAACTGGCTGCAGCGGCAATGCAGGAAGTCACAAAAGGTATTAGCCACAATCTGATCACTCCACATCTGAAGCTTTACCTAAAGGTGTCATGGAAAGTCAAAACTAGAGGACTGAACTGCTGGATGCGTTATGAGCTATATTTGAGCTTGTTCTTTCCACATACTATACCACCTGGAGGTGATATCAAGGTTTCTTAGGGGAACTGTCCATTTGAGATGCCTTGAGCAGAGAAGGGGCTTGGTGGATTAAACACATCTTTAAACAGGGATTGACATGGCATGTCTTGCACCTTAAGGATCAGATTCTGCAAGGTGCCTTGATGTCAGGAGGGGTGATGTTGGACAGGACCAGCAGGTGGGCCAGGTTGGTCACTCTCCTGGCACCTATTATTATACACCTGAATACCTGCTAGTCTGTGCATTGGCTCCCCAGATAGAACAAGCTAGTTTGCTGATCAGGTTGTTTCCTGTCTTTTTTTATTTTCAATGATTTCTTAGTAAGAGATTTCTTGAAAATCAAGATAAGGTCTAGTGTAACACCTACAAACACAGGTTTTGGGTCGTGGTCCAGCCTGTATTCATTCAGGAAGAAGTTGAGCTGTTTGGTATAGATAGAAGCGGTATAGATAGAAGCAGTTGGAAACTGTCTTTTTTTGTACTAGGTTTAAGTCTCCATTATTTACAATAGTGGGCCATCACTTTCATGTCAGCATTCAGGATTTCTTCTGTGACTGAAATCCTGGTCCCATACTGCCAGACAGATGTAATCTTCATAAACAAAATGCCTGGCAGTGATGTTGGGAAGGTCATTTGTGAAGAGGTTGAAAAGTGTCAGTGCTAGAACTGAGCCCTGAGGTGGACAGTTGTTTTGGTATCTCCAGGACTAGCAGCCTCTCAGCAATAGATCCAGTCTTGATAACCCACTCGGGTAGGACTAATGACAATTTATACAGCAGGCCTGTATGCTAGATTGTATCATATACAGCAGTGAGATCTAGGAATACTGTGCCTGGCTTCTGCCTGGCTTCAAAGCCATTCTTGAGGTAGATGGTCAATGCCAGCACTTGATCCTGGTTATGAGATTTGGTTGGAAACCTACTTGATCTACACTCTGGATATTATCAATGGTGGGAGCAATTCTTTGAAGGCTGAGCCTTTCAGATAACTTGTTGCAAGTCACTAGCCTTTCCCAGATTTTGGCAAGGCTACTACTTTTTGCTCTGCACTTGATCCTAGGTATTTATTCTCTTGGATGACACTAGATACAAAATCTTGCTGTAAGAATCACTGACATGGCCAGTTACTAGTCAGAGCCACAGTGACCTTAGCATAAATTCCAATGCGCAGGAGTGGAGCCTGCAATTCAGCACTGGCCTGCAGGTACTGTAGACACATGCCTTACTAATATGATACAAGACCAACCCCCAGAGACCTGTGTCATAGAGGGAGGGGGGTCAATGATGGCTCTTCATCGCTACAACAGTCCTTCCAGTGGGCACCCAGACAACTGCAAAATCTGAATCTCACCTGTGTCAGTAGCTTGACATATTTAAGAATATGAAACAGCTAAGAAGCATGCTATCCTATTCTCCATAGGTCTGGCATCTTATCAGATAAGAAAATATTATTTAGAGATGATGAAGACCGTATGTCTAGAGGGATGCTGGGGACACCATTCCTGCCCATCCTGGCTAATAGTCATTGATGGACCTATCCTCCCCTAATTTATCTAGTTCTTTTTTGAATCCTGTTATAGTCTTGGCCTTGACAACATCCTCTGTCAAAGAGTTCCACAGACTGACTGTGTTGTGTGAAGAAATACTTCCCTTTGTTTGTTTTAAACCTGCTGCCTATTAATTTCATTTGGTGACCCCTAGTTCTTGTGTTAGGAGAAGGAGTAAATAACTATTCCTTATTTACTTTCTCCACACCAGTCATGATTTTAAAAAAAGATGGGGACAAATTGGAGAAAGTCCAGAAAAGTCATGAGTTTATAGACCTCTATCATATCCCCCCTTAGTCATCTTATTTCCAAGCTGAAAAGTACCAGTCTTATTAATCTCTCCTCATACGGAAGCTGTTCCATACCCCTGATCATTTTTGTTGCCCTTTTCTGAACTTTTTCCAATTCCAATACATTTTTTTTTTGAGACGGGATGACCACATCTGCACGCAGTATTCAAGATCTGGGTGTACCATGGATTTATAGAGAGGCAATATGATATTTTCTGTCTTATTATCTATCCTCCTTTCTTAATGATTTCCAACATTCTGTTTGTTGCTTTTTTGACTGCTGCTGCACATCGAGTGGATGTTTTAAGAGAACTATCCACAATGACTCCAAGATATCATTCTTCAGTAGTAACAGCTAATTTAGACTCCATCGTTCTATATGTATAGTTGGGATTATGATTATGGCCGTTTTGTTGCCCAGTCACCCACTTTTGAGAGATCCTTTTGTAACTCCTCGCAGTCTGCCTGTTACTGCGGGTTGCCCTCCCCGCGCCTAGCTCACCTCCACTCCACCTCCTCGCCTGAGCAGGCTTTTAGGCACCCCCCCCAACCACTAGGTGCCCTAGGCGGCCGCCTAGTTTGCCTAAATGGTTGCACCGGCCCTGTCCTGGTGACCTATTACTGTTTAGTTTATCAATTTGTTCCAAAACTCCCGTGACACCTCAATCTGGGACAGTTCCTCAGATTTGTCACTTAAAAAGAATGGCTCAGGTTGGGAATCTCCCTTACATCCTCAGCTATGAAGTCTGACGCAAAGAATTCATTTAGTTTCTCTGCAATGGCCTTATTGTCCTTGAGTGCTCCTTTAGCATCTCGATTGTCCAGTGACCCCAGTGGTTGTTTAGCAGGCTTCCTGCTTCTGATGTACTTAAAATTTTTTTTTGCTATTACTTTTTGAGTCTTTGGCTAACTGTTCTTCAAATTCTTTTTTGGCCATCCTAATTATATTTTTACACTTCCTGTGCTAGAGTTTATGCTCTTTTCTATTTTCCTTACTAGGATTTAAATTCCACTTTTTAAAGGATGGCTTTTTGCCTCACACTGGTTCTTTTACTATGTTGTTTAGCCGTGGTGGCACTTCTTTGGTTCTCTTGCTGTGTTTTTTAATTTGGGGTATACATTTAAGTTGAGCCTCTATTAGGGTGTCTTTAAAAAGTTTCCATGCAGCTTGCAGAGATTTCACTTTTTGCGCTGTATCTTTTAATTTCTGTTTAACTAATTTCCTCATTTCTGTATGGACCCCCTTTCTGAAATTTAAATGCTACAGTGTTAGGCTACTGTGGAGTTTTCCCCGTCACAGGGATGTTAAATTTAATTATAGTATGGTCACTATTACCAAGCTATATTCTATTATTCTGTATTCTATTACCAAGCTTACCAGCTATATTCACCTCTTGGACCAGATCCTGTACTCCACTTAGGACTAAACCATGAATTGTTTCTTTTTCCAGAAGCCTTCTACTGCAAGACAAACCCAAGAAAGAAACCAACAGGACTCCACTAGCTATCACATACAGTCACCAGCTAAAACCCCTCCAACACATCATCAGGGATCTACAACCCATCCTGGACAATGATCCCTCACTTTCATAGGCCTTGGGTGGCAGGCCAGTCCTCGCCCACAGACAACCTGCCAACCTATAGCATATTCTCACCAGTAACTGCACCGCACATAGAATCTAACTGAGGACACCATGCGACAACTTGATGCACTCTTACCACTATTCTCACCAGCGACACCTACAGGATCCTAACCAGATCAGCCACACGCATCACCGTTCATTCTACTGCACGTCTCCAATGTAATATAACGCCATCATATGGCCAGCATGCCCCTTGCTATGTATTGGCACTGGAAGTCCTACGGAACGGATAAATGGACCAAATCAGATATTAGCAGATCTAAAGGTAACCATGCAGCAAAAAAACTTCAGGACCAGACTTCAAAGAGAAACTGCTGAGCTTCAGTTCATCTACAAATTTGACACCATCAGCTCAGGATTAAACAAAGACTGTGAATGGCTTGCCAACTACAAAAGTAGTTTCTCCTCCCTTGATTTTCACATACCAACTGATAGAAGAGGGCCTCATCCTCCCTGATTGAACTAACCTCGTTATCTCTAGCCTGCTTCTTGCTTGCATATATATACCTGCCCCTGGAAATTTCCACTACATGCATCCGACGAAGTGGGTATTCACCCACGAAAGCTCATGCTCCAATACATCTGTTAGTCTATAAGGTGCCACAGGACTCTTTGCTGCTTCTCTTCTTGTGTGTTCCAGGACTAGCTGCTCCAAGAAGCAGTCATTTAAGGTATCAAGAAACTTTATCTCTGCATCGCATCCTGAGGCAACATGTACCAGTCGACATGGGGATAGCTGAAATCCCCTATTATTGCGTTTTTTGTTCTAATAGCCCCTGCAATCTCCCTGAGCATTTCACAGTCACTATCACCATCCTGGTCAGGTGGTTGGTAACATATCTCTACTGCTATATTCTTCTTATTAGCGCATAGAATTACTATTCACAGAGATTCCATGGTACAGTATGGGTCTGGGTTGTGAAAATCTTAAATGAACCAATCAGCTTCTATACAGCCAACGTCATTATCCCATGCTCAAGTCACTGACAAACTCACAATTTCCTATTGTGTCGATTCTGTAGCTGTTCTCTAGTACTAAAATCTCTGCTCTGTCCCATCAAAGGAAAAAATAACCTTAATATGTATTTATACAAGCTGTCTGAGCCCTAAGATGTTTTTTTACAAATGAATGAAATTCCATCATCACACAATGGCAGACCTCTTACTTGTTCAAGTCTGTTAAGTTCTGGCAAGAGAGGCACCAACTCCCATTTTTGCACTGAGTGCTAATATGCCTAGGTCTAGTCTAGATTTATTATAGAAGAGATCGGACATAGGTCCAGTTCTGTTCAATATCTTCATAAATGATTTAGATAATGGCATAGAGAGTACACTTATAAAGTTTGCAGACGATACCAAGCTGGGAAGGGTTGCAAGTGCTCTGGAGGATAGGATTAAAACTCAAAATGGTCTGGACAAACTGGAAAAATGGTCTGAAATAAACAGTATGAAATTCAATAAGAACAAATTCAAAGTACTCCACTTAGTCAATTGTACACATGCAAAACAGGAAATAATTCCCTAGGAAGGACTACTGCAGAAACGGATCTGGCAGTCATAGAGGATCACAAGCTAAATATAAATCAACAGTGTAACACTGTTGCAAAAAAAAAGCAAACATCATTCTGGGATGCATTAGCAGGAATGTTGTAAGCAAGACAGGAGAAGTAATTCTTCCACTCTACTCTGCTCTTATAAGGCCTCAGCTGGAGTATTGTGTCCCGTTCTGGGCACCACAGTACGTTTCAGAAAAGATGTGGACAAATTGGAGAAAGTCCAGAGAAGAACTACAAAAATGATTAAAGGCCTAGAAAATATGACCTCTGAGAAAATGGGCTTAAATTGCAGCAAGGAATGTTCAGGTTGGACATTAGGAAAAACTTCCTAACTGTCAGGGTGGTTAAGCACTGGAATAAATTGCCTAGGGAGGTTGTGAAATCTCCATCATTAGAATTTTTTTAAGAACAAGTTAGACGAACACCTGTCAAGAATAGTCAAGTTATTATGTAGTCCTACCTTGAGTGCAGGGGACTGGGTTAGATGACCTTTTGAGATCCCTTCCAGTCCTACACTTCTATGGTTCTAAGGGTATGTCTACACTACAGGATTATTCCGATTTTACATAAACCGGTTTTGTAAAATAGATTGTATAAAGTCGAATGCACGCGGCCACACAAAGCACAATAATTCAGTGGTGTGCGTCCATGTACTGAGGCTAGCGTCGATTTCTGGAGCATTGCACTGTGGGTAGCCGCCCCGCCCTTGGAATTCTGCGGTTGACTATCCAATGCTGATAGGTGCAAAAAACGTGTGTAGGTGATTCTG
>NC_133772.1:80581764-80601286 GCF_003597395.2 Chelonoidis abingdonii
GGCCACACTAACCCTAATCCAATATGGTAATACCAATTTCAGCGCTACTCCTCTCGTCAGGGAGGAGTACAGAAACTGATTTAAAGAGCCCTTTATATCAATATAAAGGGCCTCGTTGTGTGGATGGGTGCAGCGTTAAATCGGTTTAACGCTGCTAAAATCGGTATAAATGCGTAGTGTAGACCAGGCCTAAGATATGGAATACTCTGTCAGCTTCCTGTGCGAAGGTGGTGCTGCTCTGTATTCTCAGCATATTATTTCCTCTGGACAGGCACTCCCTGCTGCCTTAAAGAAACATACTGCAGAACTAGTGGACTTTCAAAAATTCCTGCAGTAAAAGTTGTTCTGCTCATAAGGACTAATAACTTGTTGTAAGGGTAAATATGAGGGAGACAGAGTGTGTGTTTAATGTTGCACTGAGCCAAAACAAAATATTTTGCATCCATTGCATATCTGTGAGAGCCACTGTCTCAACTCTTATTGATCTCTGTCGGAAGGATGCCATGGGACCCCTGGCTCCTTTTTCATACCACTGCTGGGTCCTCTGTCCTTTCTCTGGTTGTAATTCACTTTCCACTGAGAGCAATATTTTCTTAAATGCCCTACTTCTCTACACATAAAACATCTATCTCCTGTCCATACTTGGGCAATGAGCGTCTATGGGTTCTCCAGTGGTCTGCCTCCACCCTCCTCAAAATAAACCTTTACTCCACATGAACTATGCTATAAGCCCTTTTTACTTCCCCAGCTTGCCCATAGGCAGGGCCGGCTCCGGGCCCCAACACGCCAAGTGTGTGCTTGGGGCGGCATGCCGCGGGGGGCGCTCTGCCACTTGCCGGGAGGGTGGCAGGCGGCTCCAGTGGACCTCCCGCAGGCATGCCTGCGGAAGGTCCGCTGGTCCCGCGGCTCTGGTGGAGCAGCCGCAGGCACGCCTGTGGGAGGTCCACCGGAGCCACGGGACCAGCGGACCCTCCGCAGCCATGTCTGTGGGAAATCCACCAGAGCTGCGGGACCGCCGAGCGGCAAAGCGCCCCCCGCGGCATGCCACCGTGCTTGGGGCGGCGAAATGGCTAGAGCTGGCCCTGCCCATAGGCAGCGCATATTCTTGGTTGGGCCTTAGAGCTCTAGGCCCCTGAATAACCTTTTTTTACCCAATGCCTGTGTCCACTGAATGATTTTCTCAAACTCTCCAACAGACTCTACTGTCTTCTACTGTCCCTCCATTATGAATCTGCTTCTGCAGCTTCAGCTGCACTCCCACACTTTTCATTGCTGTTCCAGGAGCAGGAGTAGGTGGAAAGCCCAGATCTGTTTTGCCTGCCTGGCTGCTTCTTGCAACTGGAACAGAACCCCTGATGTCTGTGGCTGTTTCTCCATATACCAACTTGGGAGAGTAAACATCACTATGCCAAAAAAGCTTTCTGGATATTTTGGCGCCATCTTTTCCTTTATACCTCCTTTCGTGAAGGGGAGATCAATAGATCCTAAACAAGCTCCCATGTCTGCTCTCTGCCTCATGATCCCTAATTTAGATGAGTTCTTCTTTTTAAGCCCCTCTGACTGGGAACCTCTCTCCTGCTCCAGGTTTCTCAGTTTGTCTGACTTGGGCCTTCATTAGCCCATTAACCCATTCCTGCCTTGGATGGAGCTTTGTGTGCCCCATTAAACACTTTAAATTCAAGTTGGCTAAAACTGTCCCATCTTGATGATGACTTGGCCTCAGTTATTCACACCTTTTGTTCTCTCTCAGCTGGACTATTGCAAAGCAGTATATCTGAGAGTGAAGCGCCTAGGAAGCTGACTAGAACGGATGCTGCAGCGACATGTGCTACATGTTCTCTGCTCTCTACGCTGGCTCCCCATAGAATACCAAATCAAGTTCAGAGTCTTGGTCCTTATCTTCAAGGTGCACAAAAGCCTGGGCTCAGGATAGCTACAAGACCATGTAAAGTTCTGGGATGAAGACCACGGTGGACAGTTTTGCTCCTCTTGCAAATGTGACTCTCAATTAAACTTTCTGTAATGAGGTAAAGCTCATCTGTGCAGGAGACAGATTTCTTGGAGTCCAGCCTAAGGCTGTGGAATGAACTCCACTGGGAACTGAGAGAGAACAAGCAACATATGACAGATGTGTAATCATGTTGCTTAATGCACTACTGGAAGGTAAAGACATACTACAGTAATGAACATGGTATAAAAACCTACAAAACAGAATACCTGCAAAGGGCTATGTACTTTTCATCAAGAAACACTGATGGGGATGGGCTGCAAAGTCTAAAACTGTGAGTATGGCCATACTCAGAAGCAGTGATGCCTCTAGTTTTCTTAAGGTTATGGCATTAAAATATTAGAATTAGAGATAGGGAAGCTATTGTCACATCTAGTCTCCAGGCACTCAGAGAAGGAGTATTTTTCACAGCATCACAGATTGTTATGCTATATAATATGAGATATAAAGCTGAGATACAGGTCTGCACTTAGATTCAATTCATAGACTGATAGGTCAGAAGGGACCAATATGATCATCTAGTCTGACCTCCTGCACAAGGCAGGCCACAGAACCCTACCCATCCACTTTTATAACAACCCCTAACCCATGACTGAGTTATTGAAGTCCTCAAAATTGTGGTTTGAAGACCTCGAGCTGCCGAGATCCACCAGCAAGCGACCACGCCCCACGCTGCAGAGGAAGGCGAAAAACCTCCAGGGCCTCTCCAATCCGCCCTGGAGGAAATTCCTTCCCGACCCAAATATGGCGACAGCTAAACCCTGAGCATGTGGGAAGACTCACCAGCCAGCACCAGGAAAGAATTCTCTGCAGTAACTCAGTTCCCATCCCATCACATCCCCTCACAGACCATTGAGCAGACTTATCTGCTGATAATCCAAGATCAGTTGCCCAAATTAACTATCCCATCATAGCATCCCTCCATATACTATCAGCTTAGTCTTAAAGACAAATAAGTCTTTTGCCCCCACTACTTCCCTCAGAAGGCTGTTCCAGAACTTCACTCCCCTAATGGTTAGAAACCTTCGTCTAATTTCAAGTCTAAACTTCCTAATCCAGTTTGTACCCTTTGTCTTGTGCCTACATTAGTACTAAACTCAAATAATTCCTCCCCTCCCTAACGTTAATCCCCCTGATATATTTATATAGAGCAAGCATATCCCCCCGCAGCCTTCTTTTGGCCAGGCTAAAAAGCCAAGCTCTTGAGTCTCCTTTCATAAGGCAGGTTTTCCATTCCTCGGATCTCCTAGTAGCCCGTCTCTGAACCTGTCCCTATCACCTGCTCAAACCCATCATCAAAGGGAGAGATGTGACTCTCTGCAGGCATCCCATTGCCTGCAGCAAGATCAGTTGTGTGCTTTACCTGGGAATACATTGTACTCTATGATCTTTCTGATTTCCATCGATTTTACTTTTGATTGGTTATACTTTGACTGGTAACTCGGTCTGCACAGGATAAATCTTTAGCATGTAATAAACATATGAGATGAAGCCCTCACAAGAACTTTTTCAGATAAGACTCTAAAGTGGGAACTTTTTTAAAATCTCCTTCAGCTATCAAGCTTGTGAGAACAGCTTTTTTTTTTTTTTAAACTGAGTTTTCTGGTATCTGCTAATTCTAGCTAGGATGGGAGATACTACAAGAATAGCCTTTCTTCTGGTATATTAGCACTTCTGATTCTGGTTGAAAGCAAAACTACATAGGTAGAACAAAAATCAAAACAGATGAAATTATTATTTATTTGTATTACAGTAGGGCTTAGGGGCTCCAAACAGGACTGGAGCCTTCTTGTGCTGTCCAAATGCGCAGTAAGAATCAATCCCTGCCTTGAAGAGCTTACAATATAATAGACAAGACAAAGAATAGAGAAAATTTAAGTATGATCCCCATTTTACAGATGGGGAACTGTGGCACAGAGAGATTAAGTGATTTACCCAAACTTACATGAGAAGTCTGTGGTAGAGCTGGGAGTAGAACACTCTCTCCAAGATTCTGTCCAGTGCCTTACCACGAGGTCATTCTTTCTCAGCTAAACTTTTACAAACTGCAGAAAAGAACACAGATTGTTCTTGTCTTATTCCATAACCATTTATTTTGGGATAGAAGGTATAATAAAATGGAGCTACTCAGATTTGCACCTGCAAATGAATTGCAGAGGCCAAAAAAAAAAAACAATTGGAATAATTTGTGCCTGCTAAGGGGAAGGCACCCTTCTATAGATTTATTCCAAAATCAACCTGAGGTGGGGTGTTGGAGAGCAGGAAAAGCTAGATAAGGTGTAAACTAGGTGAGTAGTTCAGAGCTGAAGCAACATACAACTTTATTTTCCTCTAACACAGTTTCTACAAACAATATCCCAAAATGCTTTGCAAACTTGAACAAAATAGTAGTGGGAGAAAGAAATTAAGAAGCCTAGATAAGAGATTTTCAGAGAAGAATTGAATTGACAATAGTTGGTGAGGCTTTAAGGAAAAATATTTTATTTGTTAATATTTCAGGTTGTTTACAATAAAACATTTCAATTAGTGTCGTGACATGTAAGTATATACCTTATTACAAAATTAACAAGATTTAACAAAGCCTGTTGTATTTTGACCCTGCATTACTCTTTCCCCTTAAAAAAAACTACTTAAACATAAATCTAACTTGATAAATGTATATTTAGCCATTCAATTTAACCTTTATAAATCCTTATTGGAGAGCTGACTGTTTTCTGGGGAGTGGATGGGAGAGGGGGGAGAAGGGGGAGGGAAGGCAAAGAGACTCAGAAAACACAAAGTATGGAAAAATAGAGGCGGGGATATAATTCAATTATTATCCGATATGTATGCCCTTCTTGATTATCTGTTGCTCCTATAAGTACAAGAGTATCATGCCCATATCAAGGTATCCCAATTATTTCAGTATTTGTTACATTTTTTTTTTTGGTGCAAGGCATACTTTATTTTTATCCATCTTTTGAGTTTCTGTGGCTCTGTTTTCACAAAACCCATAGATATTGGTTTGTTCTTTTTTGCTATAAAGAGCAAGAATATGAGCAGCTTCTTTATTCCCAGTTTAAATATTTGTAACAGACCAACTCCCAATACACATCTTTAAGTCCTGTTGTGTCACATCTTTAAGTTCTGTGTCTAGTGTTCAATTTATTTATTTCAGCATTGATTTTAAAAATATTTTTACCATCCAGCATTCCTATGTCGTGTATGAAAGAGGGCTTGGCTGTCTTGCATTTCATATAGACATGTGGGGTAATATATGAATTTTAGTGTATAGAGACAGGAAATATACAATCTGTGAACTAGACAGTATTGAACTTGTACTCTTTGGTTAATAATGGAGCCAACATTTATTAACTGCATTATCTCATTCCATTCTTTTGCTGTTATTTCATATTTACAGTCTGTATCCCATGACTTAATAGCTTTATGCGGTTTGCCTTTTAAAAACATACTTATAAAATTATATGCTCAGTTAGACAATTTTGACTGCTGAAACTTCAAACCCTTGTATGACATTTTCTAGTGCAGGTAGCTTTGTTGGTTTCTGTGGCAAGCCTGGCACCACACCGCCCCTCTGTGGCAGGGGTGAGATGGGGTGTTGGAACCTTGCCACTCCCAAGTTCACAAGCCCATCGGTCTTTGGGATGCCAGTTGTGGTCTAATGGCCTCCTTCCCCACAATCACCCCTTGGTTGGGGTAGTGGGCCTAGCGGCCAGAGTCCAGGTAACTCGCCCCAAGTGTCAGGGCAGTGTGGCCCAATAGCCCAGGTCCATATAAATCGCTCCCCACGTTGGAGTAGTGTGGCCTAATGGCCAGAGTCCATAGAAGTGTGACCTAGCAACCGGAATCCATATGATTCCAATGGTGTGGGCAGTGGTGGTAGGGGGACCTGGGCCTGCCCTCTCCCAACCCAGGGCCCTGGTAGTGGCAAGTTCCCCTTGCCACTAGCTCAGCGGGGATCCGCCCACAACATGCCGAGCATCTGTGCGGCTCTAATGCTGTTTGCCTCTAAAGTTCCCCTGGGTCACTTCCTACCATAAACGCTGGATTCTCTACTTCGGGGGCCCTCCAGTCTGTTCCCCTCCTGTGACGTACTCCGTCTGGGCATTAGGGTGTGTCCTGGCTTGGCTGGCCTCCATATCCTGATGCGCAGGCTGTCCCTCCTCAGGAGCTGGCAGCATGCCTCCTTCCCCTGTGGTGGTCAGCCCAGACTGAGCAGTTCTGCAGGCTTTTACACTTATTCTCCAGTTGGATCATACCCAGCAGAGCTTCCAGGGCGTGGCTTCCTCTGCAAGGAAGGAAGGGTTAACCCCTGTGGTACCAGTGCGGGGCCACTCTGCCCCGTCAGTTTCTTTCCTTTTTTGAAAGCGTTTTTTACAACAAAGTAAATTAATCTTTATAATCTCACAACCCCAATCTAATAAACTCATACAGTACATTCTTACGTTTTAAAAAACATCACTAAAAAAACGATTAGGGGTATGGAACAGCTGTCATGTGAGGAGAGATTAATAAGACTGGGACTTTTCAGCTTGGGAACGAGACGAATTGGGGGATATGATCGAGGTCTATAAAATCATGACTGGTGTGAAGAAAGTAAATAAGGAAGTGTTATTTACTCCTCATAACACAAGAACTAGGGGTCACCAAATGAAATTAATTGGCAGCAGGTTTAAAACAAACAAAAGGAATTATTTCTTCACACAATGCACAGTCAGTCTATGGAACTCTTTGCCAGAGGATGTTGTGAAGGTCAAGACTGTAACAGGGTTCAAAAAAGAACTAGATAAATTAATAGAGGATAGGTCCATCAATGGCTATTAACCAGGATAGCAGGGATAGTGTCTCTAGCCTCTGTTTGCCAGAAACTGGGAGTGAGCAACAGGGAATGAATCACTTGATGATTACCTCTTCTGTTCATTCGTTCTGGGGCACCTGGCACTGGCCACTGTCCGAAGACAGGATACTGGGCTAGATGGACCTTTGGTCTGACCCAGTATGGCCGTTTTTAGGTTCTTATGCCGAGCTGGTACTCTATTCCACACTGGGTTAAGACAGCAGTTAAAGTCACTTGCCACTGTTACTTGTGAATTCTGGACTGCTGCAGTCATTCAAAACTGTTATTGAAGAAGGAAATATCCTTCTCTTTTGGGGTATAATTGTTATATATTGTAACAGGTTTACCATCTATACACCCTGCAGCAAAACTCTTATGCTTTCTGTTTGAATCTTTCTAGATCAGGGGTTCTTAAACTGGGGGTCGGGACCCCTCAGGGGGTCGTGAGGTTATTACATGGGGGTTCGCGAGCTGTCAGCCTGCAACCCAAACCCCGCTTTGCCTCCAGCATTTATAATGGTGTTAAATATACAAAAAAGTGTTTTTAATTTATAAAGGGGAGGTCACTCTTAGAGGCTTGCTGTGTAAAAGGGGTCACCAGTACAAAAGTTTGAGAACCACTGTCTAGATTCCCATGCTACTTGTTTACTTATTAGTGTAATCCTTCTGCCCGTTTGAGTTGGCAGCAACAAGGGCCGGGTTCCATTTCAATAACACTCAGTGACCTGGGACAACTACATACCACTCCCCGGGCGCCTTTAAGAGGCAATACTTCCCCTCTCGCAAGCAGGGAGTCTGAGTGTAGCAAAATCCTTTTAATAAAGGAAGGAAACAATGTGGCATTATGGAAACACTCATTTTATTGGGTGGTTTAGTTCCTAACATTCTAAGAGTTCCAAATTGTTCCTGATTCTTTTTTACCCATTTCTCAGAATATCTAGCACTGTCTTTTTAACATACTGCCTTCCCCATCTTCTCCCATCCTTAACCCCCAGATATCTGGATCTATATTTATCAACTCCCCTATAGTTACATTCAAATTTCTCCCCAATTTTAACATATAACCTTAAACCATACATTTTAAACATTCTAATTTTCATTTCCCCCCTTACTTTGTACAACAGTTTGACATCCTTAATAATAATTCAGCATTTTCTTAACATTATCTCCTGTACCATTATTTGTCAAAAATTACTTAACAATATTCCTAATGAACTTACTCATTCTGTAAATTTCTGCCACTAAGATTAGTATTTTTCTTACAACACATAACCACTGTATTTTATTACATTCAAAAGTTATCCTAGTTTCACTTCCCTTATACTTAGTGAGCTTTCGATTGATATGTACTTAACTTGAGTCTAATCGGTCGCTACTTCTTCATCTACTGTGTTTTGGTTCTAGCATTGAGGTTAGGAACTTTTGGGCTTTCCCTTGTATGTAGAAAGTATGGGTTTGATCCACCTGATGTATTTTTAGTATTGCTGAGAATATCAGGGCAAACTGATTTTTTTTTTATGGAGCTGCTGTGGACTTCAGCCTTTTTCTTATGTACATCTCTAGAGTAATCTTTGAAGGAGGATACTTGGTTTTCCTCCACTCTTATTCCTTTCAACTTCTTGGCTGCATCAAGAATCAAAACTTGGTCTCTGAAGTTGTGTAGCTGTACTATATGACTGGACATGCTCTAGTTGAATTTCTGTTGTATATTGGTATGCTGATCTGATGTACTCTCTCAGTCTTAATTTTCGTTGTTTTAACTGTCAGATTAAAAAACTTTGAGTCGTGTTTCAAAGATTATGGGTAAAGACAAGTCACGGGCAATAAACAAAAATTCACAGAAGCCCATGAGCTGTCCCTGACTTTTACTAAAAATACCAATGGGGGGTTGGGTGGGTGTACTCACAGTCAGGGGCACAGGAGGCTGCTCCAGCTCTGCTGCTGCCCCAGCCACTGCTCCAGCCCCCATCTGCTGCTCCAGCCCCAGGCCACCCATTTTTTCCTTTTCAAAGAGATTGAGGAGAGCTTCTCTCGTTATTTCAGTGAGCTAATGGCGGGAGGGAACCAGGGCACATGTGAAAACACTGCCTTTCACTATGTTTGTATTATCAGTAAGGCAGATGGGCCTCTCACTCACCCCTCCAACACTACTGACTCCTTACCTATGTTGGTGGGGGAGAGGCCCTTATTCTGCTCTCATCTTCTCTGATACTGCTTGCCCCCGCCTTATTCTCACCTGCCTTCTGCTCTTCTGGGTTTCCCCAGATTGTAAGCTAGGGTATGGTGTCTAGTTAGAGTCTTTGATGGCAATGTTGCTGGTAATTAAGGATGAAGAAGAAAGTGGGAGCTCACTGAATCTGTTTTCTTTACTCCACCATGACAGTCATGTGACCCCACATAGAAGGAGAATTGGTAAGGCTGGGTACAGGAAGTCGATTCCAGAGAGCAGGAGCTTCAGAGGAGAAGGAACTCATGAAAACAACAGCAAGATCATTTGAAGGGAGAAAGATAGTGTGAGGCCAAACTCCCAGTTCTCATCTGATATAAGTCAATGTATCTCGATTGACATAAATGGAGCTATTGATTTACACCACCTGAGAATCAGGCCTAGCAGGCCAGATCCTAAGCCCTTCCCCTAGTGTAACCATTTATACCAGTGCAAACTGGATGTATAATGGTATCAAATCAGAGTAATAGTTGTAACACAGAGGCTCATAGATGCTGGAACCAAGGGTGTGGGGAGGTGGGATGGGCTGCCGCACACCCTGGCATGACGTGGTTTCCATTATATACAGGGTTTATAGTTTGTTTAAGTGGCTGTCAGCACCCCCACTATAAAAACTGTTCCAGCACCCCTGCAGAGGTTCCTTGGCAAAGGGCCCCTGTTCTTAAACCTAACAAACTCAGTGCACCCTACATGTCTTGCAGGGTATTTATCCATAAAGTTAGCATGTAAGATATCTACAGAAAGCTCATAACTTGTCAAGAATTGTAATCATTGCAAGATGGTGTATTGGTAATATTTAAGGAATAATGTATTCATAGCAAAAGTATGCTTTAAGTGCTTGGAGTAAAAGTTAGTGACCAGGGGAAAATCGGTCTATCTAAACTTCAATTACAAAATCTGCAAGGTGGGAGGGTCCCAGAACTTGAGCTGCAGCCTGATCCCAAATGTCTACACCACAATTAAACAGCCCCTTAGCCCAAGCCCAGTGAGCCTGAGTCAGCTGGCATAGGCCAGCCATAGGTATCTAATCACAGTGTAGACACACCCAGTATGTTTCAGTGATGGCCTATTCAAACATGAGGAAGTTGTCACCCCACCCTGCTTAGCAAGTAATGTAATGCAAAGCACAGTTGTCTAGCCTAGTTCCATTCCAAGACTATCAATGGAAAACCATCAAAGACAACTGCAAACAACTGAAACCATTTGGATGTAAAAGAGGAATATTACAACAAACAGGAGTTCTCCCTTTCTGTGAAGAAAAATAAAAGACTGATTCAGTATAAGGGGGAAAGGGGGACGACCCTCTGCATCCTTTCACAGAGGAAACATCTTGGAGAGCAGGGATCTTCTCATGAAAAATGGGATCATGGTTTTTGTGAAGCTAGCCAGCTCTACTACAGACTGAACTTTTGGGGGAAGACCTACTTTATTAGATAATAAATGTAACTATTAAATTTAGACCCAGATTCATTTTTTATGATTTTGTTTTGTATTGCAACCATTTGTTTCCACCACTCTCACGTGTCTATTTAACTCTCAATTCTTTCTTAAATAAACCTATTTTGTTTTATTATAAGTGCTCACAAGTGCAGTGTGATTTTACAGGTGCAAGATTTAAGGTAAACTGGGGTACCCTGCTCCTTTGGAAGCAGAGGATCTGAGATTTCTGTGAGTAGCCACTGTCGGGCTGGTTGTCACAGGGGAACAATTCAAAGGGACTCAGGGACTGATGTGAACCTACTGTTAACCTGCAAGGCAAAGACTATGCTGGCATAGTCCAGACGAAAGTGTGTGGGTGGCTGAACGGCAGGCAGTATTATCGAGTTAATACCGAATTACCACAAACACCACTCTCTCACACTAGTGGCAGGGTGTAACAAGTTGAGTCACAGTTCTGAGTGCCCCAAGAACTGTCACAGTAGTGTTTTACACCCACTGTGTAAATGACTGCACAGGGTGCAAGGCTGGTGAGAATTAGCCCCAGCCCTCAACAAGATTCTCTAGAGTGGTGAACACTTTTTAAGAGCTCAACTTTTAAAAAGAAAGCCATTCACTTTTCATTTATTTTTCATCAATTTCCCTGTCACATCTGCTAGTTATATAGAAGATGGACTGGATTCAGTCCTTGTTTGCACCAGCTTCTGCCAGCTAAACCCTGGAAGTATAGCTTAGGCAGCAAAGCCTCACATCAGAAGCCGAAGCAGCAGAGGTGTAAAGTGCATGGAACTTCCCCTGTCAGGGGGCTGTAGTAAGAAGTTGCAAAGCAAAAAATGCCCAGTAGTCACTGAGAATGGGTAGTGGCCAGGCCAACCAAAAGCTGCACTGATTCAGTACAGCTCCTCAGTAGCCGCTACTGGCTGGGTTCATAAAATCAGTTGGAATTAAAACCACCATTTCCCACTGAAACCTCCATTGGAATTCAAGACACAATGCAACCATTTGCCTTCCTTTGGGGAGAATCCTCACTAGGTTACAAGGGGCTTTGTTGACACAAGGAATTCTTTCTTGAACATGAGTGACAAGAATCATACACAGTATTCCAAATGGGGCCTTACCAGTGCCATGCACAAAGGCACTAATACGTCTCTATCTCTACTGGAAATGCCTCGCCTGACACATTGTAGGATTACATCTGTTGTTTTCACTACTGCATCACCTTGGTGGCTCATAGTCAATAAGATTGGTGCCAAGACGGATCCTTGAACTCCCCTAGTAAACTCATTTCAGTCAGATAATCCACCATTCAGCACAACCCATTTCCTTTAGCCAAATCCTTATCAAGCTTATAATGCTTGTACTGATCCCCATGTTCCCTAATTTAACTAATAATTGTTAAAACAGCTGGACAAATTTGAGTGCAGGTGTATGACGTTGTTGCTTGTGATGGTAGAGGGTAGGGCTCAACAGCCCCATGGCTCACTGTTTGTTTATGTCTTCTATTTCTAAAGCTTATGCTTCAGGGTTTCAGCCAGCCACCAGCAGGGATCAGGAAGAGATCTCCCTTCATAATACGAATATATAATACAAAGCTGATACAAACATATAAACAAGATTATCATACTTGGCAAATTGTAACATTTTCACAGATAACTCACACGGCATATCTGATCAGATTCCTTGCAATTTTATAGTATTGGTGTCAACAATATCATAAAATGTTCTACGTATTCCAGACAATGTCACAACACCCTTCTTGCCTGTTCTGTAACTATACAATTACTCTGTCTGTATCAAAGTGTCTCGATTTCAGTATTTCTAGTGCATTGTTTTCCTGTGGAAGGTGTACTGTTACTGTGTGCTTTTTTGTGAACTTATCTGGCACTGTTCTCACAAAATTTGTGTAGTCATGAATTAGCTCCTTGATCTCTTGGGACAGCTTACAATACTACTGTTTTAGATTTAGTGAAGGTGTGATTCTTGGGATAAGACTTCATCATTCCACTAAAGCTTATTATACTGTCATGATATATTACAATATTGTAAAATCACATTTATATTATTATGATACCTTTACAATTGTGTCTAACTTCCATAAACCCCACAATGTGTGTTTTCCCTACTTTCACTTCTTTTGGCAGCACCAAGAGTTCTATCTGTGATCGATAAGAAGCTGTTCCAGGGCTGCCACAGAATGGAACAACAAAGAGGAGCCTGCCTTTGATTGTACTATTTGAGCTGCTGTTTATGCCTGCTATCACTAAGGGGAAGAGGTCAAGAGATGGCTGAGCATGCATGAAAGGAAAAAGGGAGTGAGAACAGAGCAAACATCTTGATTGACTCAGTTTCTGGTAAGAGGAAAAAGCTGTTGTGGCTGCTTTGATGGAGACAGCACTCATCCATGCAGCTGCAGACAGGTGAAAGGTGGTCCCAGGTTTTCTGTTAGGACTCTGGGAAAGAGCAGTGTTTCTCCCGAGACTCCCAGAGACTCACTGTATCTGGCAGAGGAAACTATGCTCAGAGGGGTAGAGGCCAATGATCTTGCTGGGAGCAGGATGTGAGGCCAAATGGATCAGAGAAAACAAAGAACGAGTAAAAGGAGTTTCAGGAGCTGTTACAAAAAAGCTGTGATAGGGAGCAGGCAAGACTTGCCTCTTTCTCAGTGACTTTTTGCTGATTGCAAGGAGAAGTCTCATGGACCTGCTGGTAACATGTCTCTCAGAGTCCTACTCACCTGTTCCACTTCACTCCACCTGATGAATGGAGCTGATGACGTTTATTGGTCTATATGTCTTTATGTGAAATTAGTTGGTATCAATTCATTTCCTAATGGACTAGTATCAAGATCTCAGCTGCTAATAAAAGGTTCAGGAATGAGTGGATCAGGGAGACTGAACTCTTCTTCCTTCTGCAGAAGTGGTCCATGCAGATCAAGGTTGAAGAACAATAAGAAGACATTATGGAAGGAAGATTTTCACGTTGGTACCCACATGGGTACATGTTCTCTTGATAAACAGCATACTTCAGTCTCCAAAGATGTCAAGCTATTTACTTTCACCACCACTATCTCCACGTATATAAAATATATCATGTCTTTTGTTCAGTCTTGTGTAATCAAGACAGTGTCTGCAGAACAATGTGTACTGCTTACAGAAAAACTGCCCTCTGAAACAGAGATAATGTGAAAGCACAATGGGGGAGTGATTCTTTAAGCTTGCATACCTGAAAGACAACACCCAAGTTCCAAGGTCAGTTTCTTTTCCTCTCTGTTATGTCTTCATACCAAAGAGTCTTTATACTATTGCATCTATTTATTGATTAAATAACTTAAATCTGGAAAACAGGGAGAAGAGCAGCAAAGACCCTAGCAGGTGAAAGACGCTTCTGATTTAAATTTATAAACCAATTGCCTGTCAAACATCCTTTAGTATAATTAAACTAATCTAGTCACACAAAATAACTTTTTTATTTTTCTACCAATCCTTGGTCTCTTCTGACTCTTTGACCTTATTTTTTAGGCTCTGCAAGGTCCTGCTAGTCAAAATGTCAGATTTGCTGAAGTCCTGGTTATAATTATCTTTCCTGCTGGCTTATGTCTTTGTACTGTTCCACATCTGGCAGAAAATGGAGGTGGAACATCTTGATCATTAGTCCATATGTGCCCATTGCATCTCTCTTTCTAATTGCTGTATACGTGTACCACAGACACACTCTATTAGAAGTGCCCTTTAAAAAAATATTCTTGAGGTAAGTGAGCTCTTCTAACTTCTTGTATAGGATGAACTTTCACATGGGAACAAACTTGAAGAGACCATTTATAGAAGAAGCAGTTTAGTGTTCTCTTGCTCCTGTTACAGAATATATTTCTACTTTCCACTGTAGTAGATGGGTGGAATGTAATTACCCATACTAAGATTTGGCCAGGGCACTGGGTCTGACACTCCTATTTTTACAAAGAGTGAAGCTATATTTCTAATAAGGAAATGTGTTCAGGACTCCAGTTTTGGGTTTCAGTTGAGAGATAGCACCCCCTAGCAGGAAGCATCCCACTATCACTGTGCTTGAGCATTAAATAAGATGGAAGAGTGCAACCTACTAAATTTTCAGTACAGTTTCCTTGGAGGATTACCCAATCCAATGCTACTTATTTTAGGAGGACTGGCATGATCACTGCCAAAGTTAGGTGTTTCTTCTAGCAGTCTATTCTCCGGAAAACAGGAGAGACTATGCTTCCTTTTCTCTCTGATCTTCATCTTTAATGCCAGCCTCTCCTCCACTGTTGAATCCATTGCTTTTTGAATGAGTGAAAGCTAAAACCAAGGAAATAAGAGCAGGAAATGACTTAAGGCCATCATAATCTTATACTAACCATGAACCAAATATGGACATTTTACTTAACAACCATGAAGAACTGCAAATATTGCCACAACACAGCAACTTTAACTCTGACCAATGAAATGCTTATTTTAAAAAAAAAAAATCTAGCTTTTTAGTCTCAAGGCCATGTCTGCTCTAGAAAAAACGTGTCTAACGTTAAATTACCCTTGTTTGAAATCTGAGAGTGGACAAGGCAAATTCTAATTTTAATGTTAGCTCATCCTGTAATCCCAAATTTCTTCTTGTGCCTTCTCAGGTGCCAAAAGTCCCAGTTGCCTCCTGGTTAGTGACCAAAATCTCCCTCACTGCTTATTTTGATTTGTCATCAAACCAGTTTATTGTCTATTCCAATTTGCTAACGATTCTTTTTAATTATGTAGGATTTTTCAATAAATGATCAGAAGGAAATCAACTGAAAGTCAGATGTGTATGGTGAAATTTCCCCCCCCACAATTCTTCAGTCCTAGAAAATAAAAATAGTGTAGCACTCTGCCATTTTCTCATTTAAAATTTGTTTCTGCTTACAGTTTATGGCTACACTAAATTACCACTAGAGCAACAGACCATTATGTAAATTCATTTCAGGCTTTTCCAATGGAACTAGTTGTATTTTAGTGGTCCCTGATTGCCTGTTTACACAAAATTACAACAACCCCCTAAACAGTAATTTACAATGGAACACAACTTTTATATGTTGGGTCTTACAGTAGTTGGAAAGCTTAAGGTTCAGTAGCATTCAATTACCATTTTATAAAAGGGCATATTTCAGATTTAAAATTTATGAATAATCTTGAAATGGCAAGATGTGATTAACTGAAAACATTTGTACCACATACTATAATTAATATTAAGTGCAGTTGGAAGTAAGAAATTGTTTAATAACAAATTAAACAAACAACTTTGCACAGAGTAAACACAAGAAGGGTTGGGATTCTGAATTTTTTTTCCAGTGAGTGGGACTTTGAGAAGTGGTACTGACTGTTTGCATGATTTTTAATCATTCTTTGCTATCATTCTCCTTCTTGATTCCCTGTCTCTTCACACAATCAGCTGCCTGTGTTTGCATCTCATCCATGCTGTCTCTGACCCAGCAGTATGGGCAGGGTCACTGATTTAATTTTGCTTTGTACATCTTTTCTGGCAATGAGTACTTCTCCGTTTCCTCTTTCTGCCTTACCACACATGCACACTGACACTTTCTGACAGTGAACCATCTGGTACCCACTGGAAACCAAAATCCCTGTCTAGTTACCATGGCTACATCTATGGTCCAGACAGAGCTGCTGAGATGCTGTCCCATGTGATGTGAATAGTGACACCTAACACGTAGCCCTTAATGTTTTGTGCAACTCTGTTTGCATGCCACTTGCCTCTTTAATAGCAAATGTTTCTCGGAGTCACGCTCATACTAAGAGCTCTAATAAGATGAGATTTCCTGCCAGTGGTATATGACTAGATCTTGGAAAGCTGTCTAGAGTAGGTGCCATATACCTCAATCCTAGTCCCATGGGGTTGCCAAGCAAGAGCCTTACCTTCGGTGCCACCACACTCAAAAGGCAAATGAGGGAACTGCAGTGAGTACCCCACCTCCCTCATGGCAGAGGCTACATCCACTGGCTCAGCTGGGTCAGATGACAAGCAGCAGGCACTGATTGGACACAACTAGGCATAAAGCTTCCTGTTCCTATCTCACCCTTTATCCAAGTAATTTGTTGTTAGCCTGATGATGATGACCGGATCCCCTGAGACCAAGTTCCTGCCTTCTTACCTGGTTTCTGCTCTTTGTTCCTGGTTCCTTGACCTAATTTTGGTGACCGACTCCAGCTTGACCTTTGGTGTGACTTCCAACTCTGATTCTGGCTTAATCCTTGGTGTGGCTACCAGCTCCGACCCTGGTACTGACCTTGTTGTGGGACCTGACTCTGGACTGACCCTTGGTGGAGCTTTGGTTTTTAAATTTGGCTTTGACCTTTGGCATGACTTCCAGTTGCTCAGAGCATCATGTTATGGGCCCTGAGAGTCTGTGAAATACAGCAGTGGAACACTGTGCTAAAAAGGAATCTAAAAGATCAGTTTTTTAAAATTACATCATAACTGTGTCAATTTTGCCAGACTGTCTAGGCTTTCTAAGTGATGGCTATCCAAGCCTCTTTTAATTGCCTGAATCTTAGGGCTGGGTCTGCACACAAGCTTGCACTAATTTAATGAAATTTGTTTCCTAAAACTGTTTCAGTGAAAGTCTCTCTCTGGATGCTCTTATTTCAGTATATGGTGAGGTGTGCTACCACTTATGAGACAGCCTGGTCCTCAGGGCCCAGAAAGCATGGAAGTAATCAAGGAGTAACCTGTCTCATGCTGAGGCTATGTATAAACAGGAAAATGAAGATGACTAAGAGAGAGAAGGGGTCAGAAGTTATGCTGCCTGCTGTGGGGTTGCAGGGCCCTCAGGCTCCAGGACACTAGCTTGACCTGTGGGAGTTGTCCTAGCAACTCTAAGAGGCTAAGCCTCTTGGTAGGACAACTCCTACCTTTTCTCATGTTCTCTGTATATGTATATATAATTCCTCACTATATGTTCCATTCTATGCATCCGATGAAGTGGGCTGTAGCCCACGAAAGCTTATGCACAAATAAATTTGTTTAGGTTCTAAGGTGCCACAAATACTCCTGTTCTTTTTGCGGATACAGACGAACACAGCTGCAACTCTGATACTTAACTACAGTTAAGGAAAAAAAAAAACCAGAACCCCAAACCTTTATTGTAGTCTAGACATGCCTTGACTTTTAGGATTTCTCTCTCTTTATTCGTTACTTATAAGTCAATTACCTTAGCCCTATAATCATTTAAATGATCTAATTAGTTGTTGGAACAATTGACCCCATCATCCCCAGCCCTTCAATAAATCTAATTTCTACACATCCCTACATAGCTGAGGATTTGGCCCTACAGCTGGTATAAATAAGCAAAGGTCCTTTGAAAGCAATGTAGTGACACCAATTTGCACCAGCTCAGGCACTGGCGCATAATTTCTTATTATTACTGATTAAAGTTAGTAATTGGTTTAACATTTTTACAAAGCTTTTCACTTTTCCTTTAATGTGTTTTAAAATGCTGAGAAATATTATCTCCACACAAATATTATCTCCACACGGCTAAATTGTAAAAGTAAGTTTTTTGTTATAGAATCCTAACTGTGTTATAATTATTTTGGTTATATGATTGTTTTTTTTAAACTAAAATGATTATACTCTGATATAAACCCTACTGTGGATGCAGCTGTACCCGTATAAAGGTGCCTTAAACTGCTATAGCTTATTCCCTTTCCTGTACAGGAATAAGCTATACTGCTAGGAATTTTTTATATCAGTACAATTGCATCCACATTAGGGGGCTGTACAACTTTATCTGTTTGAATGGTACAACTTTTCTGTGTGGACAAATGCTTAATTATGAGATTATAGGAGAGACATGAAAATGTGAACTTTCATGAACTTAGAAAACAAATAATAAGCTCCACTTCGCTAAGATTACAACTTCTCTAAATACCACTCACAAAGACTCTTTGAAGGAAATAAGATAAGGAGTGGGAGTGGCTTGTCTTCTGAAATACCATTTAAAAAAATGAACATACAATTACTCTGTTTAAAGCACAAGGAAGGTAGAACCTAAACCAAGCCAAATAATTCATATCTGTGTAGCACTCCCTTTTACAATTATTACATCATGCTTTCCTACTGTGAGCAAGAGCTTGAAGTAATAGTGACAATGCAGTCAGTGTTGCAACAATCCAGGCACCAGTAAATGAGTCTTCAAATGGAATGTTAGGCTTTGGTTATTTGACTTTGCCTGATCTGCATCACACCCTTACTGATTGGAAATGTCAGTCCTAGATCAGTGTGTAAATATTAACTCTCGCCTACATAGGCTAACTTCTTAGATAAGTTTGATGAATCATCCAAGGCCAGGGCCGGCTCTAGGCACCAGCTAAAGAAGCAGGTGCTTGGGGTGGTCAATACCAATGGCGGCCCTCTGGCTGCTGTTAGGGTGACATGTCCAGGTCTTTGGCAGCAATTCAGTGGCGGGTCCCTCAGTTCCTCTCGGAGTGAAGGACCTGCTGCCAAATTGCTGCCGAAGAGTGGAGTGGCGCAATCGCGCTGCCGTGGCTTTTTTTTTTCCGCTTAAGGCGGCAGAAAACCTGGAGCTGGCCCTGCCCAGGGCAATAATACATACAGACTTTGGTCACAAACAGCAAACCAAAAGCACATTTAATAGAGAGGGGGTGCCACATCTCAGGTTTACATTCAGACCTGCCAAATATCAATCATTTTGTGTGACACATGTATTATGTAGCCCTTTCACACCTACCTGCTTCTCAGATAAAATGTCATGCATTTCTGAGAGTATATGCTTCTGTCAAGGTCTTTTCCCCACTTTGAACTTTAGTGTCCAAAAAGTGGGGACCTGCATGATCACTTTTAAGCTTAATTACTAGCTTAAATTTAGTACTCTGCCACCAGCCAAAATATAGTGTTTGGCACACTTCCTGTTCCCCCAAAACCTTCCCTGGGGAACCCAAGACCCAAACCCCTTGGGTCTTAAAACAAGGAGAAATAAACCATTCCCCCTGCTTTCCCC